>NC_051183.1:168927585-169088198 GCF_013339695.2 Rhipicephalus sanguineus
CACCTTCTCCGCGGGGCTCTCAGCGTCTTAAATGCTTCTCCTATTTGTCTTTAGAAGGTCTTACTTGCACAGACAATCCACGACGCCGATTCAGAGATGTGTACGTAGGCTTGGCAGTAAAATATTACTAAGTGGCAAAAAAACGTGGACAAGGACAAAGCCTGCATTCAAGGCATTTTTACTCCCGCAATGTACACCCACGTCGCGTGTACGCAAGTCAAACCGCATCGTGTGCAAATGGTTGAGGCCACTCTTCGGCGTACTGCGTAAGCGCTCTGATGTCTCCACCACGTGGCCACCGAAACAGCATCTCAAGAGAGAGCACAACCTGGTGTGCCATATCTATTGCCCTCAGCACAATCGGCAACAGCACTTTACAGTATCCGCCCGAAAATATTTTGGCCAAAAGAAATGCTTTCGTGCTCTCGTCTTAGAGCTTCGGCATCGTCTTACATTTTCTTTAACAGTGGAGCTCTTTGAGCTTGCAAAATGCCAGGATCATGCGCACAAAACAGGGCGGTTATGCGCCACAGAAAGCGGGTTTGTGCCAAGGTGCTGCTAGGATAGCATAGCCATGCATCGTTTGGCATAGCAAAGACGTGGGAAAGGAAAGTGAAGGTGATGAGAAGTAATGCGGTGGTAAGGAGGAAGAAAAAGAAGAGAGCGCGTAGCATTGCATAGCATTTTACAGTATACATTCATTTTTACAGCGCGAGAAAGGACGGACAGAAGTTTACGTCGTCCTGTTGCGCGTCCTTTCTTGCGCTGTAAAAATGAACACACACCAACTAGCCTCCATCTCGCCGCTTGCTTAGTATAGTTTAGCAACGAGGTGGAAAATGGCAGTGAAGCGAGGAGGGGTGATGTGAGGTGACGAGGAAGGAAAAGAGAAGGGCATACGGTAAAGCATAGCATAACCTTGTAGACACAATACATATAAGGGGTTAGAAAGGGAAGTAAGGGTGTGCAGAATTGGTGCGTGAGTTAGGTGAAGGGAAAAGTGGAGAGGGTAACACATAGCATGGCCATGTATCCTATATTATAGTCATGCGTGGTAAAGAGAAAATTAGGGTGGTGAGGAGTGATGAGAGGGTGAAGAGGACGGAAAGGTGCAGGGGGGAAGTTAAAGCGTAGTAAAGACATGTATACTATAGAACAGCAAGGGCTAAAGGCCGGCTCCGTGGTTTCCACCGTGGTTACACCACTACTGCGTAAGTGGCCCAACCCAATTTTTTTTCTTCATATCAACTAGGTTATAGGATAGTCCTGGTGGCAGTCACATCCAACAGGTATATATATATATATATATATATATATATATATATATATATATATATATATATATATATATATATATATATATATATTATATGGATGGATCTCAACGCAGCCCTTGCACTCCCCGTGGTTAATATTCTGCTTTAAAAAATTGAAACCATCCCACAAAGGTTAGCTTGCTTGCTCACCAGTTGCGCGACGGCGATCTCGGTCAAGTAGGTCATTGCCATCTTCTGCTCAATATTATGGGCCAGTACCGACAGAGACTTTTGCGGGACCCAGTTACCTTGCGTTTGCTTGCACAGCTATAAAAAGTGAATAGACGTTCATTGGAACGGATACAGAAAAACGTTTCCTGGTCCGATTGTGAGGTTTTTTCGTAAAAATATCTAAACTACCCATGAAAGCCAGAATTAGCCCAAAACAATCAATAGCATGCACATATCTAATTCAATAAATTTCAGCCATCTCGTCTTATTGGACTTCGCGCTCCACCTCTTCATCACCGTTAGTTTCCACTGCTTCGAAAAAAAAACGTTTGGCAGCGAAACCGATTGCGGATGTCTTCCTTTCATTCATAAGGCAACAAAAAATAAAATTTTCAGCTAAATTTAAGAAGTCGACAGCCCGTTTCTTGTTCGATCTAACATGGAACCACCCAACAACGACGTTATCGTGAACACATTCAAGAGGCTGGACTGCTTGGCGGTTTAGAAAAGGCATTTAGCGCGTCATGCTTTCTTCAAAATCATATTCTACAAGAGATTATATGCCGAAGTACCTTCGAAAGCAATTACAAACGCACAGCAGTAAAGCGCACAGATCAACATCACAATTCACTGTTATTATCGTCGCTGTAACAACAGTGTCTCATTAAGCGTTGTGCACACAACGTATCTTACATCCTTACCGCCCCATGAAACCACAAGAGCCTATAGGCACCTCAATATGTAGACATACGCGTCGCATATTTTTTGCCAAAGTGACGGTCAATCCGAAATAATGCGGATGACGCCATTGGCGTGACCGCTGTTACTATAAGAAATGTCATTGATATCATCACTATTACAATCGTCATCGTCATCTATCTGACTGCGCCTACTGCGGAGCAAAGGTCATCCCATCATTCTCCAATTAATCCGGTCCTGTGCATGCTGCAACCGCGGTTGCCAGGTGGAAAAGACGAAAAATATCCACACAATCGGACAAACCAGCCAAAAAGTGGCCAACGTAAGCCAAGGGCAGTAAAATAGTCAAAAGCAGCCGTGCGTGTGAAAAAACTTGCCATGTGTTTATTTCAACGGCTAACTTTAAGATTTTTTTTTCCTTTCACGGAAATATAAATAAGTACCGCACGAACGCTTCAAAATCGTAATCGTAGATATTAGAACATACACTGTTGACTTTACCAATCACTTCGTGCAGGATGGCGAAGTTCCTTCAAGGGTATTGCGAGATTTTTGATGAAAGGAGTAAAACTAACAGCATTGTGGTAACAATAAATATTAGCACTGCTCAATTGCTGGGGATGCAGCATAAATTATAGTCGCTTTCACAGTCGTTTCTCGCGTGATGACGGATTCCGAGCAGATAATTTTTTCGAGCTGGACTGCTTACCGCACTCTGAGAAACAACACAGACAGTTAATCGGATATCCGATTTCGGATGCCGTTGGTTGCAGAGCTTCTTCGATACAGAGCGCTTTCGATTGTCCTGTTGAACTTAAAATAACACTTCAAAGTCGCTGTCGGCAATACACCATCTGCGAAGTTACGCGCTGTGCAACAGTTTTTCTTCCGTGTCCCAGGCATGTATCTTTTCTTTTGTGCTATGCAAGCGGGAAATTCGATTTCGAGAGCAGGACACACGACAAAGCCATGTTTTACGCCACTAACTCGAACGCCAATGGAGGCAACTTCACAAGATATTCATAATTTGGTTAAAGTCGAGGGAACAAAAATGTAGCCAGAAACAAGCCAAGCAAGGCTTTTTTTGCCACCCATGGCCTAAAAAAGCTGCCAAACCCAAAAACCCTGGCCGCAGTCCCTTAGCCACGCAATCTTCCTAATCGTATAGTCACACCTAGCTTTCGGCCTTTCCCTCGAGCGTTTGTCCTCTCTTTGAATCCAGTCAGTTACATTTAATGACGGAGAAAAATAGACAAGCACCCGTTTGAAACATAAGCCACAAGGAAATGCATACGCATTTCCCAGAAAAGGAGCTTTTTAGTTGCCACGAGATTACGGGTAGTCAATAGTATTCTACTGTCACGTTAATTACGGGAGACGGTCGCGCCACAGATATCGCATAGCGCTGCAGATAAATATGATGCGCAGCGGTTGCTCATTCGATTTAGCCTTGCAGCCGGTAACAAGAATGATGGTCCTTTGGGAAGCTTGGAACATGTCTTTTGAATAAAACGGTGAGAATTAGACTGTCGAATGGCGCAATGACATTTACTGGCGAAAATTTACTAAAGCCTCTGTTTCAGCCACAACAGAACCATAGATGAGTCAATGCAGATGGACAGCGCAGTGGTATCATTACCGTATCTTTCTAGCTATTACGCGATGGCATTAGGTTAGCAACTTACAGAAGCATCAAATTAGCATTCCACAAGGCTGTAGCTGCCCTGTTTTCGTTTCTATCAAAACAACCGCAGATATAGACTACATTGTCCAGAGCTGCCAGGGGTCTACGCTGACTGAGAAGCAAGCAGTGCAAAATATACATTCGAAGTTCCTCTTGTGAGTATAGTTCCCTAATAATGTCCTTGCAACTGCAATTAACGAGAGTTATGCCGCTCAGTCGTGCGCTTCAGCTCCAAGGTTCCTCATTCTCTGTATGCCAGAATCTAGTTTTTCAGTCTATTTTGAGTATTATGCCAGAGCTTCCCTTATGTGAATAACAAGAGCTTCAGTGGCTTCTACAATGAAGTAGTAACTGTGCAATGTGTAGTTTCGATTTATGTGGTGTTTTCGTGATTTCATTATTAAACAAAGACATAGGTAAATTAAATGGCATTCACATTGTGCGGGTCGTCATAGTACGGCTTCGGGGGATCTTGGCATGGCTTGAACATCTGAAATTCGTCCGGGTTTGGCGACGACGGATTGGCGAACTTCGGGGCGTAGTAGACTCCTTGAGACTAAAAGAAATGGCAAGGGGAATCGAGAGACCCATCTTGTCCACTTCCCGTATTATCTCCAAGCTTTCATTCTGTAAGCATCCACAAAAGAGAGAGAGGCCCGCATTAAGCTCAGGCACGTTGACTTCACCAGAGTGCGTGCAAAAATGCAATATGTGTGAGCATTAGTAGTTTTTTAGTATTCCGGTATACGCAAAGGCGTTCACGGAACACTGGGTTGCTGGACGAAGGTATCGCCATCTTGTGACGCTTCGTGCTAAGCCGCAAACACGTACACGCTTGTTCGTTTTTGGTTACAGTGTTCATGAGGGAAAAAAAGATTGTAAATGCAACTCATTCGGATTAAGAAGCACTTCAACGAATGTATCACAGCAAAAAAGTAGGATGCATTAGGTTTCTGCAGTAATAATTCAAAGCGTGTCTGGCTCACAACGGCCCTGCCATGCCTCGGCCCCGCTAAGCTGCAATGCCACTATACCTGGTTCACGTCGGCACCGTTATGCTGCGTTTCCGTTACGGCAACCCCGCATAACGCTAACTTAAGTTGGCGGACAAACTAAAGCTTTTTAATGAGCACTGACCAACACCAGCTTCGTTGGCAGTACATTTACAAGAATAAGCCTGTCGAAAACTGGGAAGTATGTATTGTATTTACCTAAGGACTACACAGCTCTAAATGGTGTTTCTATAGGATTTCCAGTGTTTTTTTTTTTTGAAGCAAGAAAGGGCAACTCACAATTCAGAAACGCTATCTCTACTGACTGTGGAACATCGTCCTCCAACCACTTTACTATGACGTCACCGGCGAGGTTGTGTGATACGTACAAAGTCACGAATTCGGCACTGCAAACCCATAGATGATCTCGTTTTTGTTATCACTGCCCTTTGATTATGGAGCGAGTCAAATAACGACCGGGTCTCACACACTGCGAATTTTGTAACTAGTCGGTCGTTTAAAGCTTCCAACCGATTACAAAGGGCTCAGCCATAATTCTTCGTTGTCATCAGTCACCGCATCAACAAAGTGCACATAATACCTTGCAGATTATTAGCAGGTACCTCGCCTCTTCGCAGAATGAACATGTCATAATGTACTTGGCAGGGTGTACTTGCATTGTACTAGCGTGTGTACTTGTATTGGTATTACTATGGCGCAGTGGGTACCTTGCATGTTTACCTTGTATTAATAGCCCCAAGAGAGTTTTCAACGGGTTCTAGAAATGCCGCTCTTTCAGCTTTCGCCTAGACTGCGCTGCGTTTTCCGAGCAGGCCTGGTGTTTTTTCTAATTGCTGCCCGTTTATTATGGAGTTGAGAAGCAGCAAACTCTTCCTTCTTGCACTTATTCCTGGTTTACCGCTACCTACAATTAGCCTAACTTCTCTCCTACGCAACAGTGTCCTGGCTGCTTCTAGGTAGCTTGAAAACGACGAAAAGGCGATCATCGGCCTAGTTTTTCTCGAAGTTTTCGTCTCTTCGCGCTCAATTTCTCAAGTGATTGAGTGAAAAAAAAATTACGAGGTGTGTTCACATAAGAACGTCGGTGCATGTCCGCGGGCCTCCTTTTATTTCGCTGAAATATATATATATATATATATTGGCTGTCTGAGTCCCGAGGGCCATGAGGTTATTCTTAGTTTCGCGAAAAAAAATTTTGTCTTAGTCGAAAAAATTTCGGGACGTCTTCACTAAGCAGAACCGCTATTTGCGAATCGGGCAAAAATGGGATTTTGGACAAGGTCCTACGAAATACTATTGTAGCTCTGAGTCTCAAATTGTTCGTGTCATACTATGAGTAACTTGTGTTTACAAAATGTTATATTCCAGTTTTGTTGCCCATAGTTTATAAAAAAAAATCGCATATACGGCACATTGCTCAATAATGCTCTAGTTTCAGACTTTTTTGCATCGCGTCTATAAAACTTATAGAATTTCCAAAACTTCCCAGGGTGTTGCCACACATTAGTCTCACAATTACGTTAAGTATGATTGCCGAGAAAGATGTCGAAACCTAAACCAAAAATGCATAAGGAAGGGATGTCTCTAAAATGCAATATTTTCAAATGCACTTAACAAGCCCTCTCGATTTTCTCTAAGCTCCCAGAAGTAAAGCACAGTGCGTGCTCTAACTTAATCTCTAAAAACATGTTGCATTGTTTTTGTGAGGTGGGAGTTCCAAAGCAGCCAGTGTGTCCAAATTGGCATTCACGCGCAACCACTTAATGATCGAGCATGTGGCTATAGTTGCCATTATCATAATTTTTAGGTCTTAAGTATGCTCTCTCGTATCCACGAAACATCAAATTGGCAGAAAAAAGAGGAAGAGTTGCTTTAAAGTGCAAATTTGAACATACGTGCATCTTTACATGTCGTGGTATCTGTCCTGGCGAAACCAATTATCGGGAAAAGTTCGTCTAGACGCACACTCGTGTCGTGTTTTCGCATGCAACAAACAGTTTCTTCAGCCCTAATGCACACAGGACGCGAGACAGGCATTGAACGGTGACTAGGTCATCGCAGAAAGTGTCCTGGAGACGGCACCCACGGCCTTCTTGCGCCTGGCGTAGGACGTCCGACAATGACGTTTCCCCTCACCGCCATCTTCAGAGGAGAAATTTTTTTAAAGTAAATGGCTAAGTTTGATTCCGCAGCCGCATTTTGCTCGGGAACAAAATATTTTACAGACAGAGACTCATCTTTACATTTTACGCCGATCTGTTTGAAGAGGCTGAAGCAGTTTCTAAGACGGAGAGAGTTTCTTCTGGCATAAATCTCGTTAACAAGGCGTTATCCAAACCTTTGATACTGTGAAAGTTCCGCTTATACCTTATCTTTTTCTTGTGCTTGTTCAGATAGCGCTAAACGCCCGCTTTGAGCTGTGCGACTGAGCCATAAATCTCAGGGGAGCCAGACGGCAAGTTGTGCCAGTTGGTTGTGATTCATCTTGAACTCGGTTACAGCGCAACAATAGACAAGGACAAAAAAGAAGGATACGAACAACAAGGCGTTCACTCTCAACTCAGTGTTGAGTCAGCGCCGTGTTGTTCGTGTCCTCTTTTGACCTTCTATTGGCCGCGAGATCGAGCGGAGTCGCCACCTGGCGGCTACTGGCTGAAGCGCGCCTAGTGTGGATTGCTCCCTGCGTCGTCTGCTAGCCACTTCGTGTTTGCATGTGCGCGTACGTCATGCATGTTCTCAAAGGGCGGTTTGTTCTGTTATGTTAGCGCGAGTTTAACTGCTCGTACGTATACCTAACAGGGTGTACAGAAGCAAATGAGCTTGCTCGGATGCATGCGCATTGTAATAAGATCAGTGAGTGCGACTTTCGAGAGGGCTGTGTATTGGTGTCATACCCTTCGTTCGCCAGAATCATTTCAGTGTTGGTGCCGCCTTCTGGTTCAAGTATGCATCCTAAAGTGCGCTTGACATATTCCCAAACATGAGGAGCATTGAATAGTGTGTGAATGCAGCGTTTTAGCGACTCTGTGGTAAACAAACACGAGGCTCATGCACTTTCGCGTTGTTGTTCGGTGTATAACTGCGGCACTGCTGTAGTTCATGATGAGCTGTAGTTATGCTTAAGATGTCCTTTTATTCGACGGTCGTGGTCCTGCTACAGCGACATATTTCTATCGAGTGAAGTCTGACACTTGGGTACTCAAACTGTCCCTTAAAAAAAAACAGACAGTGCAATGACACGGCAGTGATAAAACAGAGTTGCCTGGCGCAATTTTAACTTGGGGCGAAATTTATGTAGAACCACCCGTGAGCTTAGATTTAGATACGGTTTGACGAACCCAGATGTTAAAATTAATCCCGACGGCGTGCCTTACACTTACATCGTATAATTTCACGCAAAACCTCATCCTTTTTTTACATTATCTCGAGCGTTTGTGTGGAGCTGTTATAGATTGATGGAAGGCAGCGGACAATATTACTTTGAAAAAAAGAAAGGCGCTTACTCCATAAAATAACCGTATCTTTGTTGCATCACTGTCGTGCACGTGATCAATCAATGAAAGATCTGTGCTAAACTCTTACCTTCGTATGCGTATTCGCGTGAACTGTTCTATTGAACTCATTCCACAGGAATATGGGCTGGTATACAAATGAACAAGAAGTAAACACTTTATTTCAGTTGTGCTATAGCAGTGCGTACTACATAGAACACAAGCTAAACACGTACAGAGAAAACAAAAAAAAACGCCATATAGTGCGTAAGCGCAGACTGTCATCCAGGGCGAGCATCCCTTTCGTCGGCAGATTGCGCTTCTCCCACTAGTAAAGCAACATTGGATGATCTTCGTGCATCGATTCAACAATGAAGAGCGTATATATTACCAGTAAGCTGCAATCAGCGCATTTTATTCGCCGACAATCGGCTCAAACCGCTCACAACTAAGCGCCGCTGTGTGCATTTGTATACGCGCTGCCGACCGCCTCTCCACACTAACGCGGCTACGGTGCTGCCACCTATAGGTCGATCTCGCGGCCAATAGTGTTGCACTGTAACAGAGTTCAGGGGAGTACAAGAAACGCGCTCACACTCAGACAGAAGCTTGCTCAGTAGAAGACTGCCGGGCAGTCGACGACACGACTGACGATAGCTGTAGCGATTTCAACATTTCTGAAGTTTACTGAGCTGAGCTGTTTATGCTTTGTTATGTATTTATTATTCATTTTTCTTTGTATTTTACAGCGCGCTAGGGCTGAAAAACACAGCGTGTACTGCAGCAATTTCTAGACTATAAGTATGTCCTCTCGTATTCACGAAACGACAATAAAAATAAACAGCTCGTGACAAGAATCGTGATAATGACAGGTATAGCTACATGTTTACTCATTTAAGTGCTTGCGCGTGAACGTCAGTTTGTACGCTTTCGCGGCTCTGCAATTCCAACCTCACAAAAATTAATGCAACCTGTTTTTACGGACTAAATTATAGTACGCACTGTGCTTTACTTCTGGGGATTTTAAAAAATGCTAACATGGCGTTTCTTCATGGCATTTCAACTTTTGCAGTTTTAGAGACATGCCTTCACTTACGCATTTTTCTTTGCGTTGGACATCATTCTCGGCATTTATATTTAACAGAATTGTTAAAATTATTTGCGGAAATACTCTGGGAAATTGTGCAAATTCTCAGTATTATAGACGCGAAGCGGAAGAAAAAGCAAACTAGCGCATTATTGAGCAATGTGCCGTATTTGCGGTTTGTTTTTCATAAAATATGCGCAACAACACTTTAATATAACAGAATTTTCTAAAAAGAGGTTACTCACAGTACGTCAAGAAAAATTTGGAGACTCACAGCTACAATAGTTACTCTGCAGGACCTCGTCAAATTCCTATTTTGGCCCAATTCGCAATAAAAACGGTTCTCCTGAGCAGAGACTTCCGCATTTTTTCGAATAAGGCAAGATTTTTTTTCGCGAACCTAAGAATGGTTTCCAGGCCCGGTTGATTCGGACAACCAAATATATATTTTCAGCGAAATTGAAGGGGTCCGCGGACATGCACCGGCGTCCGTTTCTCAACGCACCCTACTGCAGTACTACTTAGTGTGATATCTCCAGAAAGAGTGGTGCTGCGGTTCTCCCGTGTTCCTGTTGCGTGATTATCTTTGATGTCTTGTGAGTTTGTGTGGGTGTGTTTTGTTACGTTTTTTTCTTAGCAGAGATGCACTGGATATGACATGTGGGAACCCCTGCTGATCCACTCCTTCTCCGGTGAATTTATGCCGTATTGATGCTCGAGGCGACCTTCCCCGTTTCACTTGCCGCGGCCACTTCGTTTGTTTCCGAGGCGTTTACTCTATCTTTGCTGGCATCTGGGAACCGGCATTTGTGGGAAAACTTTAGGCCTCACGCTCGAGGCACCCATCCTAGTTTCACTTTACTGCAACAGCATCGTCCGCTAGAAAGGCAGTTACGCTATCTATGGGTGTATCTGGAAACCAGTTTTGCAGAACGACTTGAGGCCCTATTGGCTCTCGAGCCACCCTTCCTCGCCTCTCTGTGTGGCTATCACTTCGTCTATTACAAACGCAGTAACGCCATCGGTGTTTGTATCTGGAACCGGAGCCTGACAAGCGACCTGGACACACAACTTTGGTCAGGCCCAGCCTTAGCAGAGCTCCGTGGTCAAACAAGTCAAATTAATGAAAGATTCGGTTACGGAGGCCACTCTACGAGGCCACTACGGGTAGAGCGTGTCTTCACTACAGTTCTTGGTGTTCGCAAACACGTACCACGGTGTGCCCGTAAGTGTAGTCTCTCCCACGTACGAGGTGCCGAGGAAGAACATCCATGGCCACAGGAAATATGCGGCAATCGTTGAAAGTCCTCACCGGATAAGAAAGGTGTGAAATGGCGATGAACATGGACGGTGTGAACACGGTCCTGAAAGGGAGAATGTTGAAAACACAGCAAATAAAATTTACTTAACATCAAATAAAAACTATGAGTGCCCGCAAACAAACGGCGCGTATTCAGACGGCGCGTATTCGGTTAGAATCCGCAGTTTCTGCAGTGTACATGCAGCATGTGCTCATATGAGCCTTCTTCATACGTCATACTTCATGTAACCGGAGACGCTGGCTTTGTATATTTATTTCTCATTTTGTTACTTGCTTGATGTAGGCCATCGCCATGGATTTTAAATGACCAACGTAGGTAGTTTCAAGCTATGTACGTTAAAAGTTTAAAGTACCTTGACTACAGCTGCTGTCTTTAGAAGTTGTCTTGTTTGTTATGCTAAGCCAAGAATTGGCAGAACTTGAGTGCTAGAGGGACTTTTACCACATTGACTCTAGTTAAGATGATCCTATGATTTCATATCCTCCACAAGAAATAGAACATCCACTGGGGCTAATTACCACTTCAGTTCAGGGCCACAGAAGTTGTGTGTTAATTCCATGCATCGCAAACCATGGCTTGTTTCCGCACATGTGCGTCCTTTATTAGAAACAGCTATGATCATCAGCGCACAATAATTAGGAAACGTTTTCCACTTGAGGTAACCTGTCATGTCTTCATTTCATTCCCATCTGGCTATTGCTGTAGTCTATACCCTCGATATTTACTTTACTCAAAAGTGTGGTTAAATTTCACGAAAACACCAACAGCTAGATCTAAATAGTTATATCACTTATTTACTCGACAATTTTAAATAACCTTCCCCTAGACTTATCAAGTAAAGTAAATCTGCAAATCTGTCGCAGCTAAATTCGCGAGGAATATATCCCACTAAAATAAACCAAATCGCACAAGTCTAAGGTAATAAGTTCGTAATACGTTACGAGTTTTAAACGCGAAGCGTTTCTTAGTGAACCAAAGGCACTTTGACCTTTCTATTTATGTATCCAGCCGCCTACGTCTGGCCGCTCTCGTTTTCGTCTTCTGAGCTTAGTGTACGCCAAAATTGGCGCAGGAGGATTTGAGTGTATTGTTGAGGTGTTTATTAGACGGCAGTCGGCGACGATGCTCAATGGCGGCAGTCAAGCAAGAACACGAGCTCAGAGCGCGAGCGCGAAGAGCCCAAGAGGACGACCCACTAGGAGGCTATAGAGAGCGCAACCCCTTACTCAACTCAAAGGCTTCGCTACAATTACCCTGGGAACGAAAAGGGAGCCGTCCGGCGACCTAACAGCTCGTCACTATGAGTGGGTCATAGTAGGCCTTGAGGCGCTCCACGTTTACTATGTCGCGCCCTCGACGGCGCATGTCCGAAGATGGTTCGATGGGTTCGATCACGTAGTTGACCGGGGATGTGCGCTCGACGACCCGATAGGGGCCTTCGTATTTCGGCAGTAGTTTTGAAGAGAGGCCAGTTGCAGTGGTAGGGACCGAGAGCCATACGAGTGCTCCAGGGAGGAACGTGGACTCAGAAGTGGTGGTGCCACTGCGAATGATCTTCTGCCGCTCTTGTTCCTGCGTTGTAAAAGTCTTGGCAAGCTCGCGACACTCTTCCGCAAGCCTGGCTGTGTCAGAAATCGGCGCACACTCAGTTGAATCCGGCTTGTATGGGAGTATCGTGTCGATGGTGTGCGACGGGTGCCTTCCATACAATAAGAAGAAGGGTGAAAACCCAGTTGTGCTTTGAGGGGCGGTATTATAGGCGTAGGTGACGAAGGGCAGAATGGCATCCCAATTTGTGTGATCGGCGGCGACGTACATTGAGAGCATGTCGCCGAGCGTGCGGTTAAAGCGTTCGGTTAGGCCATTCGTCTGCGGGTGGTAAGCAGTAGTTTTGCGGTGAACAGCATGGCACTCTTTGAGAATGGCTTCGACGATTTCCGACAAGAAGACACGGCCTCGATCGCTGAGAAGCTCCTGGGGTGGACCGTGACGCAGCATGAATCGGTGTAGCAGGAAGGAGGCAACGTCGCGTGCTGTAGCCGCTGGGAGGGCGGCGGTTTCGGCGTATCGCGTTACATGGTCAACAGCGACGATTGCCCAGCGGTTACCAGCCGATGTCAGAGGACGTGGTCCGTACAAGTCGATGCCCACGCGCCCGAACGGACGGTTAGGGCAAGGTAATGGTTGTAGACCAGCGGGTGACACGTGCGTTGAAGGTTTTCGGCGTTGGCAATCGAGGCAGGAGCGAACGAACTTCTGCACGTAGCGGTACATCCCTCGCCAGAAGTATCGTTGTCGAATGCGGTGGTAAGTTTTGGATACCCCAGAGTGCGCGCATTGTGGATCAGAGTGAAAGGACTCGCATATTTCAGAACGCAGACTGCGGGGTATCACAAGTAGCCACTGGCGGCCATCGGCGTTGTAATTGCGTCGGTGCAGTAGGTCGTCACGAATGGCGAAATGGTGGGCTTGACGACGCAACGCGCGAGTGGTTGGTGTTGCCGACGGATCAGTGAGCAAGTCTATCAGCGAGGCGATCCATTTATCCTTGCGTTGTTCGATAGCGATGGTGTGAACGTCTATGGAAGAAACAACATTGTTAGGTACCGAGCAGGGGGCATCGTCGTCAGGCAAGGGGGAGCGCGAGAGGGCGTCGGCGTCAGCATGCTGGCGTCCGTTGCGGTACAGCACGCGGATGTCGTAGTCCTGTAGGCGAAGTGCCCAGCGGGCGAGGCGGCCTGAGGGATCCTTCAATGACGACAACCAGCATAGTGCATGATGGTCGGTGATGACATCAAATGGGCGACCATACAAATAGGGTAGGAACTTCGTAAGGGCCCAGATGATCGCCAGGCATTCCTTTTCGGTGACGGTGTAATTGGTCTCGGCTTTAGTAAGCGTACGACTTGCATATGCCACGACATATTCAGGGAACCCCGGTTTGCGCTACGCAAGGACAGCGCCAAGGCCAACACCGCTGGCGTCTGTGTGTACCTCTGTAGGGGCCGTAGGGTCGTAGTGGCGTAGTATGGGAGGCGACGTCAACAAACGACGGAGCGTTGCGAAAGCGTCGTCGCACTCTGACGACCACGAATGGAGGGGCCCGTTACTTCCGAGGAGCTTCGTCAGCGGCGATATGATAGTCGCGAAGTTTCGCATGAAGCGCCGAAAGTAGGAACACAGTCCTACGAAACTGCGCAGTTCTTTGACGGACGTCGGTTTCGGGAACTCGGTCACGGCCCGAAGCTTGGCTGGATCGGGGAGAATTCCGTCCTTGGACACGACGTAGCCGAGTATTGTCAGCTGCCGTGCTGCAAATCGGCACTTCTTTAGATTCAGTTGCAGACCAGCGTTGCTCAAACGCGTCAACACATGCCGGAGGCGTTGAAGATGCGTGGAGAAGTCTGGAGCAAACACAACGACGTCGTCGAGGTAGCACAAGCACGTGTGCCATTTCAGGTTGCGCAGAATAGTATCCATCATGCGCTCGAAGGTGGCGGGCGCATTACACAGCCCAAACGGCATGACGTTGAATTCGTACAAGCCGTCGGGCGTGACAAAGGCGGTCTTCGGTCGAGCGTCATCAGCCATAGGTACTTGCCAGTACCCTGAGCGCAAATCGATGGATGAAAAGAATTCTGCTCCTTGTAGGCTGTCAATCGCGTCGTCTATGCGCGGTAGTGGATACATGTCCTTACGAGTGATCTTGTTGAGTCATCGGTAGTCCACCCAGAACCGCACAGAACCGTCCTTCTTCGCAACAAGAACGACAGGAGACGCCCAGGGGCTGTTAAATGGTCGAATAACATCGCGTCGAAGCATGTCGTCGACTTGGTCGTTGATTACGCGGCGTTCTGTGGGAGATACGCGATATGGACGTTGCCGCAGGGGCGGTTGGGCGCCAGTGTCGATGCGATGCGTAACGGTGGACGTGCGGCCGAGAGAAGTTTGAGCGACATCGAAAGAAGCGCGAAATTCTTCCAAGAGACCCAGAAGCTGGGAACGCTGGACTGGCGTAAGGTTGTCAGCAATGGAAGAAGCGAATACGTCATCGGGCGATGAACCAGACGTGGTAACAGCACTGAGCGTACTGGAGTTGGGGCAGTGCGTGTCATCTGGTTCGTCCATAACTTGTGCGTCTTCGAGGGGTTCCACGCTGCCGAGACATTCTCCTCGCACCAACGTAACACTGTACGGAGATGGGTTGATAACAAAAATTGGCGCGCTGCCCTGAGTGACTTGCACGGTCGCGAAAGGCACCAGCAAGCCTTTCCTCGTGCAAACACGGTCAGATGGCGAGAGGAGCGCAACGGAGTCGGAGAGACTTGCGCAGTAGACTGAGACCACCGTTGACGAGTTTGCAGGCACCTTGGTGTCGTCTTTGACATGTACCTTGCCCGCAGCCGATGGATTGTCTGCCGGCGTCCAATCAGAGAACGGTGAGAGCTCTATTTCGGCTGGTGCGCAATGAATCACGGCGTCGTGGTGGGAGAGAAAATCCCATCCTAGGACGACGTCGTGAGAGCATGCTGGAATTATGATCAATTCGACGGCGTACAGAGCATCGTTAATCATGACGCGGGCTGTGCACACCGCTGTAGGGTGAATACTTTGTGCGCTGGCTGTACGGAGGGAGAGCCCGGGAAGTGGCGTCGTCACTTTTCGCAGTAATCGGCTAAGTTTGGCGTCAATAACGGATACGGCGGCTCCAGCGTCGATAAGGGCAGATGCGCGAACACCGTCCACAAACACGTCCAACACGTTCGGTGGGCTTCTCTGAGGGCTTTCGCAGTTCGACAGCGTCGCAGCCCTTGCCTCGTGGACTGCGACGACTAGTTTTCCTGGTCACGTGGGACCGGACGTGGCCGCATCGGTGACAGTGATCGGCGTCGTGATCGGTGACAGTGATCGGCGAAGCCTTTGAGTTGAGTAAGGGGTTGCGCTCTCTATAGCCTCCTAGCGGGTCGTCCTATTGGGCTCTTGCCGCTCGCGCTCTGAGCTCGTGCTCTGGCTTGACTGTCGCCATTGAGCATCGTCGCCGACTGCCGTCTAATAAACACCTAAACAGTATGAATAACACGATTCACGTGTTACGATTTGCATAACAAGATTTGCGCGTCGCGTAAGTCATGAAACCCTGTCCAAGAGCACCGTGTGGCACAAACCCGCATAACAAAGCGCGTGGTGACGTGTGTGCGCCACACGTGATGCACGCTCTATATAAGCCCAGTAACAGTGAGAACAGACATTGAAAGTTTGAATGAGAGAGCGTTAAGGACCCGTGCCGCAGAAAATCTGGCGTCGACGACGATGTCGGTGAGCAAAAGCTTCTGACGGATTCAAAGGGTAAAAGAAACATGGCTGATCCCTCCATCATAGAACACGTATAACACTATCTTTTCGTCCACTTTTCTTTCTTCACATTCACCTTACATTTACTACTAAAAACATCCCCTATACTTTCCTTGGCATTATTGTCTGTTAGTGCTAACACGAAGCGAAAGCCAAAGAACGTAACTGCGTCTAGGGCGACTCCTAGATGCTACCGCGGCCATGCGTTAATCTTTGACATCGAGACGCTTTAGCTGCGTCATCGTCGAATCGTTTTTATCGGTGCTCGTTAGTGTCATGACGCAGTATTTATTGAAACAAACAGCGCAAGGATACGACCAGGACAAAGAAAGGAAACACACGACAGTGCCGACTTACAACAATTTATTGGAGCATTTTTTCATGATATATATGCAGGGAATCAGCCAGTTCATTGCGCATGTCTAAAGCAGATAAATGCTTCCCATCATCTTGTAAATTCTTCTTGGAACTTGATAATGCCTCATCAACAAGCCCAAGTTCGCTCTATTGTAATGACGCAGTACTTCACCACTCACAGACGTCGGCACCGCCTCGCACCGCCACCAGAGAGCACCATGCAAGAGAGAAGGTGTCAGAGATATAAGGCACTTTTGTGGAGCTTCGTGCGTCTGCGGCGGTGGCAGGTCGCTTGAGCGCCGCGCACATATCGTCGCGGACCGAGAGGTGTGGATTCGATTCCCGACAGTGGAAATTTTTATTCTGGTTTTTTTTCTTCTTATGCGTTAGTGTGTATTTTACCAACATCTTATACGTGACGGAAATACGTCAGCGAAGTCTTAATGAACCCTGGCATACAACACTTTCGTGTTAGAACCAGAATTCGAGCCGGAATCGAACCTAGGCATTCTGTGTAACTCGAGTATTGTACCGCAGATCTACACTAGTTCATGAAAGTTCTTTTGTAAAAGACCCTATGCCACCGTCATGTCGGTTTAACGTCAATTGTAGTTGCAGTACTGGCTATCTACTTTGATAACAATGTAATAAGCACTAAAATGTACAACTATGAGTCAACAAGTAATATTCAAGCGTTCCTAAACCCTGTAGGAATTTGTTCACGAACACTGCGTATGATGTTACGCACATCATCGCACAGTAAAAAGCACTTCCATTTCCTAAAATTAATATCTGCGCTCTAACGTGAGTGTTGATATCACGTCGGATTACCCTTTAAGCGCTAGTGTAGTCGACGTGACTGGTATACTCACAATATGCACATGACTGAACACGTTCACCCGCCTAATAACGCTTGGCTTTTAGCCAAAAAATCCAGCATAGCGTGCTACTCGCTCACTGCTTCGCATGAAATCGATTCCCACAATGTGTGGTATCTGCCGGAATTTTTATACCATAATATGTTTGCCTATACTTTTGACACGATGATATAAAAACTGGCTGCAGTACATACATCTAAGCCAAAGAAAACTAGTATGAAACAAAAGGCATCAAAATCAAGCCAGTACTTTGATGGAAAGTTGGGCACATTGTCCCTCTAACTCATGAGACAGTTTTCAAAAGCGGTAAAGCTAACTGAGTGGTCAGTGGTTCCACTGACTCATGAACGTGACTCATGAACGTGTGGCCTTGTGGTCACATCACCGAGTATATGGTATGGCACTGCCGAAAGAAGTGGCGCAGAAGAGCACCTCTGACGCATTTCGCATGAGATTTGTGCGCACCTCATTTCCAAGCCTAGAACACCACCAGCAGCCTCACCGCTACGAGCATTCATCTGGCTGTGATGTTTCCCTTTTAAGCCCACTGCATGCACCAACCATTTTTTTCGTTCTTGTTGTCCTTGCTATCACTGTCGAAATTGTCGGGCGCTGATGTTGTCCCCGTTTTTTATGAGATATCAGCTATCAAGGAAGATCTTACCATGCACCGATATACAAAACTTGGATTTGGGAAGAACGTGGCAATTTCACAGAGGATAGCTTGTATATGCATTTATCAGTGAAGATGATAATAATAATTTTGGTTTTACGGGCCGAAAGCACGATATGATTATTAGGTACACTGTAGTGGAGGGCTCAGGCAATTTTGACCATCTGGTATTCCTTAACGTGCTCTGACATCGCATAGTACAGGGGCCTCTAGCATTTCGCCTCAATTGAAAGGTGACCGTAACCGCTATATCAGTCAATATAATCCCCAATTATACGCAACGACACAATGACTGGGAAGTAAAACTGTCTCTCTTGAAGACCAGAAAAGCAAGAAATTATCTCGTATACTGAATCGCACATCTTTCGTGCGATTCAGTTTACGAGATTCAGATTCATCTCAACAATACTAATACGAGAATTCAGACAGGAGATGCAGCCATAAACCTGTCTGCACAAAGGATACCAGCAGAAATAACGACGACTCGTCACAAGGGACCTACGTTTGCGTTAAAAACAAGCCTAGATGGTACAGAATACGCAGGAATGGTGCGCACGGTCACAGAGAAAATTCCGGAACAGACAAGATTGGCAGGCATTATGGAAGGCCTGAGGCGAATCGACGTAAGAGTAAGCGGGCTGTAAAAGAAAGATCAGTTGCAATGAAGAAAGCTGTGGAGTACTTTAGGCAGCATGTCTTGAGTGTGCTTCTCTCGGACAAGACGGGTTGTATCATAACAAGCAACGACATGTACAATGAAACAGGGATCGAAGCACTTAACATTTCGTGCAAGACAGGGAGATGAACCTAAACGCGAACCTTAAAAAACCTTGCTTTGGTGCGGGAAGCCTATGCCTTGGAATTCGACTCAGAAACCTACTAAAGAGCATCAAAAAGAGGGACAGAGACAGCCTAGCGCTATTTTTTGCAGTCAAAGCCCACAAAGAAGAAAGCCCGTTCAGGCGAATTGTAGAAGTACGCTTGGCATGCTTCTTACAGGAGCACCTGAAAACCCTTGCCAGTGACAATCCGTTTCTCATTAGGAACTCGGGCAGTGTTCTTGAATGCTTCGAAAGAACCTCGTGTTCCTCAATTTTTTCGCTAGACGTAATGGAGCTGTACTACAACATCCCATAAAAGGTGACTCTCAGAGCAGCTGAAGATCCTATCGGTGAGAACCTTTGAGTGCAGAAACACGGCATTCACCAGAACGAGAGAGACAGGGTCGGCGCCACTTTCATCTCGTTTTATTTGTGGCTTCACGAGCAAATATATGCAGAAGACACACATGCGCAGGAAATCAAATCCATTGTCAATCATTGACACCATACCACTGGCACGTGGCAAGGGATATGTGGGGCAATATGGAAGATGCCTCAAAAACGGCTCAAAGAGCATCGCTGTGCATGCCAGCAAACGGCACTTTCAAGCAACTTTCAAGCACTTTCAAGCAACTTTCAGATGCACTGCAGGTAGTGTGGGTGTTGCCCAATGTTGGAAAAGTGAAAGATTAAAACCACGCGCGAAATATGGGAAGGCTTCCACATATTGAACCAGCAATACGCATATACAATTATCCATTCCCATTATCCACTCGATTCTCCATTCAAGCTACATTTTGCTAATCTCGAAAGAACTCGAATTTATCAGATGCAACATGGAGCAATTAAGCCAGCAAACTCGGTAAAGAACTTCATCGGTCATCGCCATATCCAGTAATCACTCCACGTTTATTATTAGAAGAAAGTTCGGTAAGATTGTCGTCTCCTCCCAATCTTAAACTGTTCATTCCCTTTGCTCGAGTTCTTTTTTCTTTCAAGTTTTTTCAATAAATTCAGTTGATAGTTTGCGCTTGTCGTGTCCACTTCGTAACGTGTGTTCTCCCTAACTTATTTTGTCCCAGTAAATGTAGCGCAGTATTTGGGTCCGCAGATACGTTGTTGATAATGATCGCCTTGGTTATCATCACTTTCGAAGCCACGTGGCGACCAGATGTCAGCTAGCTTGTTCATTACAGTCACGCAATATTCCATGCGTTACAGTTCCCAATCCGGCCTATCTCCTTTTGCCTTCATAGAAAGTGTTATTGTTACCTGCTACTGTATCGTCTAGACTTCTATGAATTCGCTTGTCTTTTTTGGTGACATTCCAAGCGTCGCTTGCTTATACCCGCCGCTGATCAAGTAATCCTTTCATCCACTTTGAAAGCCACATCCTTTGAAAGAGGCGTGATTTTCACGGGTATTGTTGATTTCATATCCTGGCAGGCAATGAAGCCAATGAATCGGAAACAATGGTTTTCTTACGTCCATTATCTACTGGACCGACCACTACTCAGTGCGAAGCTACCAAAGAAATGCAAGCAGATTTTCTCAACAAACGTTCGTTAGCTCTTGGAAAAAAAACAGGCAAATACTAAATTTTCCTTTTCGTAAATACTCCTCCATTTTAGCGTATTATTGAACAAAAGCTGATTCGCAGCAATAGTCTAATTTACTGCAGGCGAGTCAAGATTTTCTCGTCTCTAGCCTAAAACACCTGATATATACAGCTAAACATTACGATTGTCATTACGATTGTCATTACGTGTGACTCACCTCATCAAATTCAGAATTTGAATGTTCGATGTACCGGCCAGAGACAAGCCAATGACGTAGTAGGAAGGTCTCGTGGTGGAGGTTTTCGGTTTCAGGTAAAGGTGCAGCTCCTGAAAACAGCAAATGCGTTGAAAAGGCCAGGTCTCCTTTCATAATCTCAACTGCGGTACCGTCAATGCTGTGAGACTTCCTCGCGGCGAAAATCATATGCAGAAAGCTATCTGATATGTTTCAGCAGGCAAGAAATAAGCCTTCTTCCCAAATAAATTTTTAGGGTTAAATTGACGACGAGGAAGATGAAGTGCACGTATTAGCTGCGTGCGAAGGTAGCCCTAATAAACAGGATTTAGCATGCCTTACTTGAGTGAGAGGAGTCTCGTTACAATATAGTTTAACAGACGCAATTTCACCGTAGATAAGATGGAATACTTGTTCGCTCTTGCCACACGTATAATTTTAACCCCGCAATTAATTATTCATTAAGCATTAGAAAAACAAGACAAACGTTTAGCGCAACATTGAGCCTGAAGCGATGCAAAATAGCCGTTGAAGTGAACATTCCGAATGAAAGTCTCAGCGAGAGATAGCTCTTCTCAAAATGCTGGCCCTAGTGACATTCCCTGTGACAGGATTTATTATGCTACGCCTAATATTAGATCTGGATCAAAAAAGGGAAGCTTGAACGTCAGCCTTTCGATAGCTTGTGTACCACGCATCAGATACTTTTCAGTCCTGCATTATTCAGAAAAAGGGTTCCATAGTTATTAGCCGCTGCCATTTTCACACTTCACTCTGAAATTAAAGTTTCGCTTTTGCTGAAACGTGCTTCTCGCAGTGGGATGAAATTGCACGCCAGCTCGTGCGCAAGTTGCGCCGCTGTACATAAGCATTTTATCGACTCAAATGTACGCAGCTCGTGCTATGTATGTGTATGGGGGGTACTGTGTGGATTTAAATGGGAGGAAGGAGGGAGAGAAAGGTGGTCATGGTGCTTGTTAGTTGGCACAGTAAAATCCATTTAATTCTACACTCGTTAAGTCGGAAAATCGGATTATTCGTATCTGTTTACTTGTCCCGGCCAGCATACGCATTGTTCAGTAGCATAAAACTCGCGTGAAATTGGTGATATATGGCCGCAATCTGGTTAATTCAGACAATCGTCGGAGCGCACCAAGCACGAAATGCCGCAAATATGCGCGCAAAGCAGCGAAAACGGCGTTCGCGGACAGTCGAAACAACAGCGGTCTTTCAGAAAGACCTGGTCGCCAGCCAGAATCAAGTTCCTGGTACATAATAAAGTATGGGTTCAGTTCACATTCCGGCTTAAGATGCGGGGTCTTGAGCCGCGTTCACAATGTCAACGAAGTCGCAAATGACGAAAATTGTGGCTTTTGCACTGCTGCTGTGCAAAATATTTATTCGATTTACGTATTCATTAAGAAAATGAAAGTGCATTGATGAAACAGGCATTTTTTAATTGTTTTCTTGTTACTTTCAGTAATTCGACATTCGGTGAATTAGAAAAGCTTTTTTTGGTACCGCGAAATCCGAATTCGCCAACTTTTACTATATAGCAACATTTTATTCTAGAGACATACATTGTTACGTCGCAACATTATTGCCAGTGTTTATAATTTTTTTGCCAACTTTACGTTCCTGAAGCTGATGAATATGTTTTTCAATTTTGAAGCATTTTACAGCTTGACTTGCTGCGTGACTTGCTGTTTGAGTATTCACGGAAGCTTAAGGCAACCACAAAACTGCATTACTCCAAGCGGACCTATTTTCTGGATGTATGTACCTTCAGGGGTGTTTTTGGCGACTTGAATACACACATACATTTTATTTTTGTTGATACGAATCAATAACTTCCTTAAGTGAAAATGTAGCATTCCAATATCTAGCTAAAGAACCACTTTCACCAAAAGGGCGAAGCAATGAATGCGATAGCAACAAGCTCTAATGTTATACGAAGTAAGGCTAGCCGCTAACTCCTTTGGATCCGATATCGCATAACGCAGCAAAACACTGGTTTAAAGGGCACCTAAATTACCTCTGAAGATACGAAGATTCTTCTCTCTCGGCGTGTCCCATCTTTGCGGCACAATTCGTGACGCCAGCAGTTCGTTCAATTGACGCCAGGATGAAATGAGCTCTCGAGTGGTCGATATACGAGAGATATGTGTTGTGAATGATCTACTACACTGTTTTGCCATGCAGTCGCGTGCCCGTTTTGCCTTGACTCACCTTACAATTACGCGCCATAAACTGATTTCACTTTGTTTTCTGCGTTTGCGACTGCGCAAGCGGAGATATCAGTGTGTAGTCGAAAAGCGCGAAATCCTGACTGGTGCAACGCTGAGTGCTGACATTCGACGTGTTTTATGAAGAAATAAGTGGTTTTATGAAGGAATAAGCGCTTCTAGGAAGGGTAGTGAAGTCTAGAAAGAAACTACTGTATCGCTTTTGAACGCGGTGTGGTTTAGGGGTCCTTTAAGGGAATACGCCCGCTTCATGGGACGAAGCGGTTTCCGTGCTGTCTGCTGTCTGAACGCAAAATATTCTGCGAGAGCACAGCAAGTTTACCAGCTGTCTACTGATGCCTCTCAAGATAGCGTGCACGCCAGCGCCCTCACGATCAAACTTCGCAAATCCTGCTCAAGCGACGAAGACTTCCCCCCCTCCCGCTGCCCCCACCACCGGCGCCCCTTCATGCTCCTTCGGCTGACAAAAGGCGGCCGGGGCGTTTCCTCTCTGCTTGATGAGCTATCGACTGCAGGCATCTCACGCGGGCCAATGCTATGGCATTCATCCTTCGTGCGACGGAGACGGCCGGCTCGCTTCATCTTTGCTTCAGGCGCGTTCGTCCCCAGCGCTTGAGGGCTTTAGCGCGCGCGCTACGAAGGATGCACGGGCCGATGTTATCAATTTGGACTTTATATCGAACATGAAGGTGACTACAAGAAACCGCCGAGATTGTCCCCATAATTGCTATCGCAATAAAAGCAAGTCAGCATTCGTTCAAGTACAGTAAAATTAACATCGTAGAACCATACTGACTTGGAGACAAATTATTTTTGCAGGCAATATAGCATTGTAGACACTAATATATATAACAAATATTACCTGTAGTACTGTAAAATGAGCGTTTATTTCGGTTTAACATCTAAGTTTCTTAACTTTAGTATACATTGTCATCTCTGTGAGAAACACATTCATACATGTGTGCATAAATCTATCGAACATCAGGACAAAATGTGTTACAACTGCAGAAAATATGAGTGTTTGCACCCAATTGCAGTGACGCAGAACCACCATTTCACTTGGTACTCTATTCATTGAGATTGGATACTCGTCGTCAATAAACACTTGCTATCTCTATCATTTCTAGCATTTGCAATATGATATGACCAATATATTACATACAGAATGTATTTTTCACGCTAAGGAGATGATAGTTTAGTGAAAGGCTTAGCCATACGGCAGCTATATCAGCTCTATAAATTTCCTCTTACCCAAAGCATTTCTCGTTTGTTGAGGATGGTAGTCGCCTTTTTTTTGTATAATGGCTTTGACCCGGAAGACAAGAAAAAACGATTTTAGAAAACTGGGAGGTAGGCAAACATATTTGGATGGGAACTGGTTGCTTTTTTTCAGTCAATAACAGTGCTGAACGGATCATTTTAGGCTCCAGAATAGCGGTATCGCATGTGTACTATGATATGAAATTGCCATAAAACTTACTCTTTTTCATCCTGGTATTGTTACTGATTATACCGCACGGCGTGCGCGACCTCAAATACCTACGCAGAAAATTTAGTAGCTGCAAAATATGCTGAAACAGATTACTCATATCGTAGGTATGAGAAATAAGCCACAACGACAAAAGAAGCTTTACCCCGCTCCTCGCATACTTCATCAATATGAGGCTTCGTACAGAAAGATTATTCAAGTAAAACACTTATGTCTCTTTTTTCGAAATTACTCAACCAGAACTTTTGGCGGTGAATTAAGAACAACGCACCTCGATCTCACTGCGATCAGTGCTAGCTCCTTCCAAAAGAATATCTTGTGCATATCTTTGACCTCCCATTTCAAACGAATTAAGGTTTGTTCGATTTTACTTCAATGACCCTTGGTAACATATGAGTGCCGTATCATGCGAATGCGTAAATATTGCGAAGATCTTTATAACGCTGGAGAGGTCGTTAATCCACAGTAAGAAAGCTGTTCGTCCAAAAAGAATGCCTTTGTGGACACCTATAGTTCTTTCACGAATCTCGGATTCGGTATCGGCTGTTTCCAAAGTGTGCTTCCTGTTGATAACATTTTTACTTCGCTTTAGAAACGCCTCATTAGAGCCATAGCCTTTAAATTTGTTTATTAACACGGCTATGTGAAAGAATGGGAATTTTAAGTGGTGTATTTGGTAACACGGTGTGGTTCAGTGTGTTAGAGGATTCATACATATACATCTTCGATCCGTAAACTGAGGAGACTGGGTCTGGTAAAAAAATAGATTAACCCAATCGGCACACAAAAATTAAATTCTTGATGATGGTCTCCTTGAGCGGAAACACGGCTATATATTGTTGGTTAGCGTTTTTCCATCGACTTTATTAATCACCCAAGTACATTCTTCCAGGCACACATCTTGCCCACTAAAAGGAATTCCCCGAGAATTGATAAAAAATACAAGGTCGAACAACCATTTGCACGTGCTTAGTCTGCTCTTAGCCCTTTCGGAATGCAAACATCTTTCAAGCAATAAAACCGGAATAAGTGACCGCGGTACATTCCAAATCCTCTTTATAAAAGCTTTTCGAAGAATAAAAACAAAGAACATCGACATTTCTTTTATTGCAATAGCAATTGTATGGGCACTCTCGCCTGGTGTTTTCCGTCACCGTCGCCGTATTGTAATAATGTTAAATATTCATATTGTTACGTGAATGACGACTCGGTAGACTAGACCGTAGACTATTTACACGATATATTTTCAGTAGCAGTTGCAGCGCTGACCGGTTCAGCTCAGAGCCCGAGCGGAGAGAGATCTTCCTTCTCCTCGTCCGGCGCACACGCGCAATGGTTCAAGGGGCTGGCAATATGCATGTAGCATAATCCCCGGCGGCAGGAGCGCCGTCTCGGCGCATCAGACGTCAACGTCACTGGGAGAGTGGTAGGGTTTCAAGCGTGCGACATGTACGATATCGCTGGCCTGTATAGACGATGAAGGCGACGAGGCGACAGGAGCGATTTCATAGGTTAGAGAGGTAACCGCACGAAGGACTCTGTATGGACCTGTGTATCGAGACATTAGTTTTTCCGACATCCCAACGTGATGGGTGGGAGACCAACCACAGCAGGACCAAAGAACCGGGCGAGAAGTGCACGTCTCGGTGCCTGCGACGTACAACCGCCGTTGGTTTTCTTGAGAAGTCAAGAGGCGAGTGCGGGCGGTTTCACGTGCATGAGCAGCCCTGGTGATAGCGTCAAGGGCATATTCGCTGGTCGGTACTGCGGGAAACGGGATGATGGTGTCTAGGGGCAACGTTGGTTGTCAGCCGAACAACAGAAAGAATGGAGAGTAACCGGCAGTGTCGTGGCGCGAAGAATTGTACGCAAATGTCACGTACGGCAAAGCAAGGTCCCAGTCAGAGTGGTCGGAGGAAACATACTACGCAAGCATGTCTGTAAGTGTTCGATTGAGACGCTCGGTTAGGCCATTTGTCTGCGGATGGTAGGACGTAGTGAGCTTGTGCCTCGTTTCACATGACTGCAGAATGTCGGCAGAAATTCAGACTGCAGAATGTCGGACCGTGGCCGCACCTTCGACAGAAATGTGCGGCCACGGTCCGTAAGCAGCTGGCGTGGAGCTCCATGTTGCAAAATCACGTCGTGTAGGAGCAAGTCGGCGACATCTGTGGCGCAGCTTGTTGGAAGAGCTCTTGTGATGGCGTAGCGCGTGGCGTAGTCTGTGGCCACAGCTATCCACCTGTTGCCGGAGGAAGACAGGGGAAATGGGCCAAGTAGGTCTAAGCCAACGCGAAAGAACGGTTCTGACGAAATGTCAAGGGGTTGAAGGCACCCGGCGGAAAGCGTCGATGGTGTTTTGCGGCGCTGACATTTCTCACACGCCGCAACGTATCTTCTGACGGAGCGTGCAAGCCCTGGCCAGAAGAAGCGTCGGCGGATCCGGTCGTAAGTGCGCGATACACCAAGGTGACCGGCCGTTGGAAGGTCATGAAGTTCGTGAAGGACAGCCGAGCGGAGGTGTTTCGGAATAACAAGCAGCAGGGCTGGTCCATCTGGGTGAAAATTGTGGCGGTAGAGAGCACCATCTTGGAGGACGAACGAGCGATGGGACCGGTCGGTAGATGATGATTCTAGGCGTTCGATGATAGTACGCAAGGACGCATCTCTGCGTTGTTCGTCGCCGATGTTTGTCAATAAGGAAACGGAAAAGACGCAAGCGTCGGCGTCGGTGTCAGGGACGCTGCTCGATTCATCGACCGGGTAGCGGGACAGGCAGTCTGCGTCCTGGTGTAGGCGGCCCGACTTGTACGTCACTGTGTAGGTATATTCTTGGAGTCGCAGAGCCCAGCAACCAAGCCGGCCCATAGGATCCTTTAGTGAGGAAAGCCAACAGAGCGCATGATGGTCCGTTATTACAGAGAAATGCGTGCCATATAAATATGGGCGGAACTTCAAGACTGCCCAGACAAGAGCAAGGCATTCACGCTCTGTAATGGAATAGTTGCGCTCGGCAGCTGTAAGGAGGCGGCTGGCGTAGGCGATAACGCGGTTGTGTCCCTGTTGTCGTTGGGCTAGGACGGCTCCGATCCCGTGACCACTAGCATCGGTTCGGACCTCAGTCGGAGCGGATGGGTCAAAGTGGACCAATATAGGCGGCGCTGTCAAAAGTGTGACGAGGCGAGAAAAAGCGGCGGTTTGAGCGGGACCCCACGTAAAAGGCACGTCTTTCTTCAGAAGTTCAGTGAGTGGTCGAGAAATTGTTGCAAAATCTTCCACGAACCTTCTGAAGTAGGAACAGGGTCCCAAAAACTCCGGACCTCCTTCGCTGATTGGGGTACAGGAAAACTCGTGACTGCACGAATTTTCTCTGGGTCCGGCTGCACACCTGAAGCATCGACGAGGTGGCCCAAGACGGTAATCTGCCGGCGGCCGAAGTGGCACTTCGAGGAGTTCAATTGGAGGCCAGCTCTGCGGAAGACGTCAAGAATAGCTGCCAAACGCCGAAGGTGGGTCTCAAATGTAGGCGAATATACAAGGACATCGTCGAGGTAACAAAGGCAGGTTGTCCATTTGAATCCTTGTAGCAGAGAGTCCATCATACGCTCGAACGTGGCTGGGGCGTTGCACAGACCGAACGGCATAACCTTGAAGTGGTATAGGCCATCCGGAGTTACAAACGCAGTCTTTTCTTGGTCTTTCTCATCCATAGCAATCTGCCAGTAGCCAGAGCGTAGGTCTATTGAAGAAAAGTAGCGCGCGCCGTGTAGGCAGTCAAGAGCGTCGTCAATTCGAGGTGAAGGGTAAACGTCCTTTTTCGTAATTCGATTCAGATGGCGGTAATCAACGCAGAAGCGCCACGTGTCGTCTTTCTTTTTAACGAGCACGACGGGTGACGTCCAAGGGCTCGATGAGGGTTCAATAATGCCTCTGGCTAGCATCTTGTTCACTTCTTGTTGAATGACCGTGCGCTCGGCGGCAGACACCCGATATGGTCGGCGGTGAATTGGAAGAGAATCACCGGTGTTGATGCGGTGCTTTACAAGGGAAGTCTGGCCTAGTGGTCGATTATCTACGTCGAAGATGTCGCGGTAAGAAGCCAAAAGGCGGGTTAGAGCGGCTGACTGCTCAGGTTCGAGGTCCGGGGCGATCATGTGACGCAATGCCATGTCGAGGTCTGTGGTATCCGGCGGCCGACAAGGAACATCTGAGCACACGTCGGCAGCGAAAATGGTGACGTGGTCATCTGATAAGGATCGGAGCGTGGCGCCTGAGATGCCTTGGGGTAGCACTTGCTTCGTGAAGCCGAAATTTACAACAGGGAGATGTATCCGGTTAGCGGCTAAGGTGACAACGCAGTGTGGTACAGTGATGTCGCGCGCCAGAAGGACATCAGCAATAGGCGTGACGACGTAGTCCCCGTCAAGCACCGGTGAAGACGTTGCCAATTCGACGAATGTTAGGGCTTTAGGCGGCATGCGGATAAATTCTGTGGTACAGAGGCTGGTCTGGAGTTTGGGCCTAGTATCTGGCAGAAGAGGAAGTTCCAAGCAAAGAGTACTGGCAGAACAGTCGATCAGGGCAGAATGTGTCGAGAGGAAGTCCATCCCTAAGATGAGGTCGTGAGGGCAACTGCTGAGCACGGTAAAGAGGACGGGAACGTGGCGGCCGGCAATGCTTATTCGAGCGGTACACATGCCCGTGACGGCAACAATTCCGCCATCGGCGACGCGTACGGCTTTAGTTGTAGCAGGCGTCAGTACTTTCTTAAGCCGACGGCAGAGATGCGCGCTGATGATGGACACCTGAGCTCCAGTATCAATTAACGCCGTCATAGAAATACCGTCCACTTGAAGATCAATTAAGTTCGTGTTCGTAGTGAGCGTAAACGGAGGATATGGTTCAGAGGACAATGATGCAGCACTACCTCCAGGAGCTGCACGACCTAGTTTTCCGTCCGGGACGAGACGTAGTTGGGCGGCGACGTATAGCGGCGTGGTTGAGGCGACGGGGAACGACGGCGTTGGGGCGACGGGGACCGAGCAGTAGGGCGGCCGTTGGGTGCGTCAGAGGCAGCGTACGTACGGCTGGGAGAATACTGGCGAGGTGTAGCGTATGGGCGAGTAGGCGACGAGAATTGGCCCCAATAAGGCGGCGTCCAGGTGGTGCGGCAGTGACGGGAGACATGACACACCCGGTGGCAGCGGAAGCAGATGGATTTGTCGTCGGGAGTTCTCCATTCCGATGGGTTGCGGGATCTCGGAGGAAAATAGGAGTCACTGCGGGGTGCACTCGTGGGCGTCGGTCGGTATTCGGGTCGAGAGACGGAGCAGGCGACAGGGAAACCGAGATTGGCAATTTCTTGCCGCACGACGGCCTGAATAACAGAGACCGTGAGGGGTGCTTGGACAGCGGCTTGGTCGAAGGGAGGTGTGTGGAAGGGCGCTGGACTTGCCGCTTCAAGCTCCTGTCGAACGATGCGCGTCACATTCTCCTCAAAGGGTGGGGTGGCGCCGAGATCGGAGCACGTTGACGTGACAGCCGTGTTCGGTAGCCGAGCGAATTGAGGCACTACGCGGCGGCTTTTGGCCCTTTCGAAGCGGCGGCATTCCTTAATGAGGTCGATGGTCGAGACATTTGTGTAGACGAGCAGATTGAAAGCGTCGTCCGCGATGCCTTTGAGTACGTGGTCCACCTTGTCAACCTCGGACATTTGTTCGTCCACTTTTCGGCACAGCGCGAGTACATCCTGAATATACGAGACGTACGACTCGGTCGAAGACTGGACACGGGTTGCAAGTTCTTTTCGTGCTGCCACTTGGCGACCGGACGGGTCTCCAAAGATGTCGCGCAGTCGCTCCTTGAAAATGTCCCAGCTGGTGAGCTCGGTCTCAGGAGTCTCGAACCAGACACGCGGGGTGCCTCCCAAGTAGAAGATTACGTTGGCAAGCATCATGGTGGGGTCCCATCGGTGAGTTTGGCTAACACGCTCGTACATGCTGAGCCAGTAATCAACGTCAAGGCCAGCTTGGGCGGAAAATGTACCGGGGTCGCGGAGGTGGGACACCGTAAGGTACGTTGTGGTTGACGCCGCAGCTGTAGACGGAGACGTGCTGTTGGCAGTGGTAGCCATGGCCGGATACTGGACGGTGAGGCCGCTGCGAAGCTTCGTGGTGAGGACGGGGAACACTCCACCTCCACCAAATATGTTACGTGAATGACGACTCGGTAGACTAGACCGTAGACTATTTACACGATATATTTTCAGTAGCAGTTGCAGCGCTGACCGGTTCAGCTCAGAGCCGGAGCGGAGAGAGATCTTCCTTCTCCTCGTCCGGCGCACACGCGCAATGGTTCAAGGGGCTGGCAATATGCATGTAGCAATATCAGTGATTTTACGCCCCAAAACCACGATAATATTATGAGGGACGCTGTAGTGGAGGTCTCCGGAAATTTCGACCATTTGGTGTTATTTAACGTGCACTGACATCGCACAGTACACGCGTCTCTGGTATTTCGACTCCATCGAAATTCGACCGCCGCAGCCTTTGGTTCAGTAGCCAAGCACGGAAACCGCGACCACGGTGGACCCGCCGTTATGTCCTGTATATATATATATATATATATATATATATATATATATATATATATATATATATATATATATATATATATAAGGCCTACAGAAAAAGTTGTTCAGAATAATATTTTCCGGAGCGCGCGACCGGCAATTCGAACCTGTGACACATCGCTCCGCAGCACGCGGTGTTACGCGTACGTCATTCAGCATGCTAACGGCGAGCTATTTATATACAGCAGTTACCGCTGGCGGTACGCAGCACTCGGAGGCACTTCAGCGTGTTCTTTGCATCACCAGCGAGATGGTGCGAAGGGCGCGCTTTAAAGGTCGTCGCACCGCTCATTGCGATGCGTGCGGTCCTTCTACCTCTACCACCTGCACATTGCCCTAGAAGGAGCGGTCGCCCGTGCGCACGAGCTTATCCCGTGAGGGGGAGTTTTGTACGTCTCGTGCTTTCTAGCTCAAAGTTCGCGTTGAAGTTAAAGAGCGCACAAACCGTCATTTCGCTCGTTGCAGCGGCTACGTTTGCGAAAGGACGCGCTGCTCAAACACAAAGAAGTAACAACTGTGACAGTTGTTGGTTCCCGCTCGTGCAGTGTATACCTGTGCATCCGTTTCAGGCGTCCTTGTTTGTGTTTGAGCAGCGCGCTTCAAGTGTCAAGCTGTGAACGTTTTTAGTTGGCGCTCATCCTGTGTGTTCTTTTCGTGCGTCCTTTGTGCTTGAACAGCGCGCTGCAAGGTTTGAGCTGCATGCCATTCTTCGCGTGACATTCCAATTTGTTGCTCTCGCATTCATTGCCTCCTCTTTGCGGAGAAACCGTTACTATTTAAAACTTGCAAAAGTTCCGCCAGCAATTTTAAAGCGTAAAATGTTTTTAGGCCACGTTGTCGACGACCTTCCAGTAACCCTGAGCCAAACACCTGAGCGTCATTGAGCCCCTCTAAAGAACAGGGTCGTAGCCAGCCAGGAATTTTTTTTTTTTGGGGGGGGGGGGGAGTATGCATAGCTTTTGTGCGATCGCGCGGGCGTTTGTATGGGTGCGCGTATATATACGCACGCAAAATAAATAATTTCGGTGGCAGTGGCGAGGGCTGTTGCAATCTCCTACTCCCACTCCCCTCCACCACTGGCTACACCAATACAAAGAAGGATAAGCAAGCAGCGTTGCGAGAACACGATGACAACATCCGGGCAACCAGTGAAAACATCAAAGAAAATGCGGGCTTTGGCCCCCCGCTATTGGCACAGTACCACATTACATATGCTAGTTATTGCCCAAACATGTTACAAAAGTATTGCTTCCGAGTTACTAATGTTTGTTCACGATATCGCTGAAGCTGTACCTTCTCGTATCTGAAGTTTTGTTTTTCATTTCCAACAGTGACGTACCAATGGCAGATAGACGGCACCATGCAGACGCTTGATTGCCATCTTTTGGCGCTCAGACACCGCGTGTTGAGCTCTTTGCAACGCAAGAAGTCCGCGTGTTTTGCGGCGCAGGATTTAAGTGTGTGGCTGGCAACGTCACCAGCCGTCATGTTATGCGGAAAGCCATTTCATACACATATACTCTTGATAACAGAAGGGCCCGCAATTAGTTATTTCTAATGTTTGTAGCAACCATAGTTATGACGTCAGAAGTATCAGATGTAAGATCACCTTTATATCAATGTAGAAATTATCGTTGCATGATGATGGCGGTTGATATATATATATATATATATATATATATATATATATACACTCACAGAATGTTTCAGCTAAAAAGCTCCAAGTAATAAAACACGAAATGTAGGCGATATGCATCTCGAATCGGTGCAGTATTGTTCTGAGCCATATAGAGCACGTCAGGATATTTTTTTTTCCAATGGACGTGGGGGGATCGCATGACCACTTTCAGAGACATCACGCAACACTACAGACTGAACAGATGCAAATATCCACCACCCCACGCCAAACTAAACAAGAAACAGCAGGTTGCCTGGAGACAACTACAGACACACACGTACCCGAATTCGGTGATCCTTCGCCTCTGCTACCCAGACATTTATACGTCCGACGAGTGTAAAGCCCCAATCGCATGCACGCGATTTTCGGGCGACGGGGACGAGGGACAGCGACGAGCGCCATGATTTGCTGTCGCGGAGGGCCATCCATCACCGTCGCTTGTCGCGTCGCAGCTTTCTGGAAAACTAGAAAAAATCGCTTGTCGCCCGGAAGTGAGTGTGACGATTTCCGGCAACATGGCAGCATCACCGATCCTCGCTTCGGTTGCAATTTGCTCTTGATGCTTCCAATCGGCGCGTACTTCAATGAATGCAAGTTATAGCCTACCTTCTTTGCAACCCCATCTCACGTGGAGAGTGAGGCAGCGGCCGTATTTTGTCGTTAATTTTGATTGACGGCTCGTTTTGATGTTTCGGTGGTAGCTTGCTGCAATGATGGTAGCTTGCTGCAATGTCAGTTGAAAGTGCGTCGTAGCGTCGTAGACATCGTAGATGCGTAGTAGATAGATAGCGTGCGCTTCCGGGCGCCCCCTCGAGGTCACAGCAGATACTTCACCCGCAGTTAAACAAAACATTGCAAAAAAAAAGAAAATCCCGTAACGCTGCTGTGACTTCCTTATCTCACACAAGTCAATAATAAATTTGACATGCTGCCATTCATCTACTCTGTAATTCTTTTTTGCAATTTACCTGCGTGCACGCAATAGTTTTAAATCTAGCAACCATGACACTTTGTCGCGAACGTGTGGGTGCTCCCGTCGCGACGCGACATCGCGACGGAGCCCGTTTGTCGCTGTCGCTCGTCGCCGTCGCTCGAAAATCGCGTGCATGCGGTTGGGGCTTAAAGCGTGCGGAGCCAGAGCGACGCTGCAGCACATGCTGTGGAAGTGTACCGGTATAGCGAGCATCAGTCCCCTACGAACCCGGTAGACATGGCAGTCTCGAACCGCGAGGCGCAATGGGGGGCGGCTCTGCTCAGCCATGACCTTGCCGATCAACTGTGGGCCGTCCGGCACACCCAGGTTGCCGCCCGGGTCCAAGGACTCAAGGACGTCACCTAGGCTGGGGTGCTTGTAGCCCTACCCCACTCAATGAAGCCGGACATGTTCAATAAAGCTTTTACTCACTCACTCACTCCAAGCTCGGTAGACAACAAAGGTTGCTTAATGAACTTTTTAAATAGTAGCTCTACCGCAAAATCTTCAATACAAAAGTTGTAGCGCTTGTTGAGAAACGTAAGTTTTTTTTTAATCTATGTTAAGGTAGCTCCCCTGTTTAATTTTTTCCAGCCTTTCTTTAAAGCACGTGTGAATTTTAAAAAATAAACACGATTGCCGTCTTAGGCGGGGCGCTTTTATTGCCCTCAAATGTGAGTTCAACGAATTAAGAAAACCGCGTTGCTCACAGAGGTCGATTGAAAGGGATGTCGGTGATTGTGGCATGGACTTTAAGTGAAAAAAGGGGCGTGCCGTTTTAAGAAAAAAGATTTCCTAAATTAAAAAGCAGCCGTCACGTGCAAATGCCTTATACGAAACTTTAGGCAGAGTAGGCATTTTATTCTTTTCCTTTCGCACCAATAAAGAAACACATTGGAAAGAGCGAGGGTGACAGCGTGATGAAGGAGCGAGATAAAAGATTATTCACTCACACATGGCGGCCGCTTTTTCGTCGAAGGCTTTTTTTTTTTCTGAGACAGATCGCCTCTGCCATCACTTAAGGCACGTTCACACCAAGTGCGAATGTGGAAAGCCACCAAGTGGAAAGCGCGGTGGTGGATCCGGAAAGCGGACACGGATTATCCGCAAAAGCGGAAAACCCGCGGCCGCTTGCCCGGATTCCTCCCGGGCCGATTTTCTCCGCGCGGAAAATTCGGCCGCTTTGACCGCAGCCAATCAGTGCCCGAGAAGCGCGTTCAGTATTGCGTAGTGCCGCAAGATGGCGACACGTCCACCGTGGATTGATGCATTGCTCCATCCCCGCGGCGGAGCGGACAGGAGGCAATGCGGTCGGTCTGAACAGCCGCGCGACCTCGCTTCCTCTCCGCTTTGAAATTCCGCTTGTCCGCTTGCGTGCTCCACGTTCGGTGTGAACGTGCCATTAACGTCCATCGCAGTAACCGATAGCCTGTTCAATAGACCTCCATGCGGAGCAGCCTTTGATAAATCGTTCAACTTGTAATTGAGGGAACTAAAAGCACCGTGCGTTATGGCACGCTCACGCCGCAAGCGGAGCACGCAGGCGGGCAAGCGGATTTTCAAAGCGGAGAAGCAGCAAAGCCGCGCGGCTGTTCAGACCGACCGCGTTGCATTCTACCCGCTCCGCCGCGCGGATGGAGCAATCCACGGTGGACGTGTCGCTATCTCGCGGCACTACGCAACACTGCGCGCGCTTGTCGGGCCCTGATTTGGTGCCGTCAAAGCGGCCAAATATCCGCGCGGGAAATTTGGTCCGGGAGCGATCCGGGCAAGCGGACGCGGGTTTTCCGCTTTTGCTGATAATCCGCGTCAGCTTTCTGGATCCGCGCTCGGTGTGAACGCCCGTTTTGGCGGCAGTGACGTGGTATTTTTGTTAATTCTCGCGTTTTGAAGAAAGGCTGGAAAAAGATAAACAAGCGAATTATCTTAGCATAGATTAAAAATGCAGATGTTTCTGAACAGTTTCTATTTAAAAAGTTAATTAAGCAATCTTTGTGAATTGCCGAGCTTGGTAGGCTGGAAAAAATATCCTGACGTGCTCTGTTTAGCTCAGAACAACATTTCGTGAAATCGAGACGCGTAGCACCTGTTTTGTTTTTAATACTTGGTTGGTGATTTTAGCTGAAACACCCTGATATATATATATATATATATATATATATATATATATATATATTTGTACGACCTCAAGTAGAGTGTTGGATTAAGGCAAGACGTGTGTTCGCTTATATATTCTGGTATGAATGGTATGCATTGTTACGCCCCCCGATGTGATATCCAAACTGAGCTTATGGCGTGTGTAAGCGGGCAAAGTACGCTGTAAATGGCTGCGCGATCATCGCGACGATTTATGACAGGGTATATTAGTTTTCACAAGCTGCGTCTTCTTTAAACTTCAACAAGGAGAGACTGATCACATGCCGGTGGGGCGTTCAACTAATAAGAAGGAAACACTAAAATCACCTTGAGAAGAGTGAGGGCTTGCGTGACCGTGTCTGGATCCAAGTACTCCCGGTAGAGGTTCAGGAAGCCAAAGTGGGACACAGTTTTGCCCCAAATCTCGTCAATCACGGTGAAGAATTTAGGGTTCTTGGAGTCTGTATCTAATAGTACAGGCCTGCAGAAGGAATTATACGCAAAGATCAGCTGCCAGAAACCGGACACGCATACACAGAAGTATGCAGTATTAGCGATGAGTATTGGGACCCCTCCTGACGAAGACTAACATAGTACGCGGTGCGCGTCCCCTTCCAATATCCCTTGACCTCACGAAGTTTTTCAACGCTCTTATAGAGTTCAGTGTTTAGTAGAAAGTTCTTTTTTTCTTAATACAGTAAATTTTAGTTATACCGAAAGCAACAAAAAGAGCTTCACGGTTGAGATGATGAAGGAAGGAGCCCTCCAGTTCCTAGACCTGCATTTAGAATTTTGACCCACTCATGTTTGTTGGCGCTACCATCCTCGTTCACTGAAGCCACTTCTAAACTTCACATCAGATCATTCCAAATTAATAAAGCAAGGTTTAGGCTTTTCTTGTGTCCGTGCTGCATTGCAGAAGTCCTGCCAGGATGGATTGCAACTAAGCTTTGATGAACAGGTAGTTAGGCTTAAGCAAGCGGGTTTTCCGGAACACGTAATTGCCCAAGTGTGCGATAAGTTGCGCAAACACCTAAAAACAAATGGAACGCAGCCTGGGAATGATGAGCGGACCGCTAGACAAAAAAGTACACGGTGATACCGTAGGCTCACCGAGTGGCACACGGTTTAAAAAACGTGGCCAAAAGATATGGTGTTGACGTAGTTTTTTCATCTCCTCAGAATCTTGTGTCCGTTTGCGCAAAGGTACAGCAAAGCATTGATAAGCAGAGGAAAGGCAGGGAAAATGTTCCTGGCAACTATGCAATTAACCACACCCACCACTATACAGATTGCAAGGAGGCCATATTGTACCAAATACCCTTAGCATGCGGAAAAACTTACATTGACCAAAGCGGAAGATGCGTTAACGTTCGTCTTCGTGAACACGAACGATCATTAACAGAATCAAAGCCGTTTCCTCTCGCAGCTCATTGCCACGAATGCGGCTGCGCACCCTTCTTCAGTGACACAATAATTTTTATCGCATCATAAAGAGCAGGTAGCAAGGGAAGTGATCGAGGCGTTCCACATTAGAAGAAAAGGAGATAAGTGGGTTAGCATGCCATCGATTTCGCTGAATGACGCAGAATATTCGTACCTTTGCAGCACCTGCAGAGTATGATAGCTGCTTTTTTTTATTTTACTTGCCTGAGACTGTTTGGGTTTTTTCGCTTTTGGTGTTTTTATTTGTTGTCTGTTTGGGTTTTTTCGCTTTTGGTGTTTTTATTTGTTGTTTTGTTGTTGCACATCACCTATATATATGCGTGTTTTTCCTAGTAAACTTTAGTTGCGAGTCAGCGCCTCTCCTGTGCTTTTTTTTTACTTCATCGTCGTCTCGTGAGCGCTGTTTCAACCAAGATGAACAAAGCAGAATCTTGCATAGTATATTAGAGCAAAGAGGTGGGAAAGGGAAATGATAGTGAGGAGGTGGAAAAGCAGGGGAGGGTGAACCATAGCATAGCCATGCATGGTATATTACAAGGGGTGGGAAAGGGATGTAACGATGAGGAGAAATGATGTGAGGGAAAAGCGGAGGGGGTAAAACATAGCATACTGTGGTAGAGTATAGTATAGGAAGGAGTGGGAAATGGAAGACAGGTTTAGGAGCAGAAAAAAGAGCAGGGCAATTGCACCAGCACCGCTGTTTCTTCAGTCTTCGAAACACCAGCGTGTAGCTGTTTCAATTTTTTTCCCTTCCGAGTCGTATTAATGTTCGTGGTTTTGCACTGCCTCGACGATCGGAGGCATTGAGAGATTTCTGCACCTCTCCTCGTTTTCTACTGCCTCCGTGATCAGATCGCGATGTCATGTGATGGGTTCATAATCTCATTTGTACTTTGGCGATGTGTAACGTCATGATGACGTCATATGGGGACGTCACCAACTAATGATGCTTTTTGCACCAGTAGTGTCGACGCTGACGCCGATGGTCAATTTTCGCATTTGACCAGGCATGTAAGGCGTTCGCTTAGTAAAAATATTGCAACCTGTGTTTCAAGCCGATGGATGCCCACTCGCCTCTTTCGTAGTGGCAGGCAACACTAGCTAATATTAGCCGCCACTCACCAAAAGTAACTGACGCTTAGTTAAGGTAGTGCACTTCTATCCAACATTGTCCTAGAGTTAGCTACCACTAGTGAAATCCAGCACACGCTAAGAAAAATCCTCCAGTAGTAAGGAGCGATACCCAATAGTAGTCGCAATGAGCCAACATAAGCTTGCACTCATTAACAGTAAGCCAAGATTAAGCCACTGCTATTCAACTGTTACCCAAAACTATAGACACGATTACAATTACACAGTACTAACTGGAAGTTGGCGAAGAGTTTAGTTTGGTGGGATTCGTACCAAGGAGGATTACAAAAATTCTGGAGTAGAAGTTTTCGCCACGCATTGCCGAGAAATATGAAGCCCCGGTTCGCCGTTCGTCCCGGAAACACGCTTTTTTCAGGAGGCTCCCGCTTAGAGGAAAATTGGTTTTCTTGTGTTAATGTGAGCGCTAGGCTAATTGTGAAATAAGAGACCATTGTTGCCGACAAAAGCAGCCTGTCGGCATGAGTATTAACACTTAATCGATACTAAAATCTGCCGAGAAGGACACTTGTAACACAAAGGCACACGTAGAGCAATATCTGTCCCGAGCGTGCGAGAAAAGCACCGCCTTCACTTCGCTATACGTCAATGTTTTATTTTTCCACTGCTGAGATCGCGGATTCCTGGATTCACTTATGACACGCAATTTCCACTTCAGCAATATTTTCTACTCCTCCTTGTTAAATAGAGGACATCTCACGCCACGCATGCCATGTATTCCCATTATTGTTTTTGTTTGGAACATTCACATATGTCAACTAAGTTAACAAATGCAATGACAATTAGCCATGGAATTCCTACCACGACAGATCATTCATGGCCTCATTTTCTTTTCTCATTAATATTGTGCATAAACGGGAGACAAAAAAAAACGATTTGTATTTTATTGGTAAATTACCCTTTCACTATACCGAAAACACCCCACTGGCTGCGAGACGACGCTCGGTAAGCGAGAAAACGCGCGAAAGGAAAGGGCGGGTGGCGACGCCATATTAAAAATCCCACACCAGTCGCCCACGACTTCTACCAGGGCCTACGTTGATCGTAATCGTAAAAATGAAATACTTGGTCTTCTGAAGCAGCCAGATACTTAACACAGGAAATTAAAAAAAAAAATTCGTTGAGGTAGTGAGGCCGAAATACGAAAAAAAAAAACTTCAAAATTCGTGACGTCACTATCGGTGATTTCAGTGGGCCATTTACTAGTGGAACTAGTGAAATTGCGTTTCTCCTCTATTATTAACCTATGGTGGTGATATTACCGCCGCTAGAGCTTTTAGACTAGATTTTATCGGTCTAATTTAATTTATTTTAACACGAAAGTGTTTTATGCCGGGCTCCACTAAGACTCAGTGACGTATTTCCTTCACGGAAATGACGTCGAAAAAATATGCGCAATCAGATGGCAAAGAAAAAAGGTACCGTCAACGGGCATCGAACCCACGACCGCTCGGTCCGCAACAACAGATGCCGGGCACGCTATCCACTGCGCCACGGTCACACTCTGAACGCTTTACGAACGCGCCTTTTATATCTACCACTCTCCCGGTCAACTGGGTAGTGTTGACCTCTGGGAGTGGTAAGGTAAAGTAAATCGTCATTGCTGTGGCCTCCGCGACTAGCGCCTGCGACGGGTTTACGCGTCCGTCCCATTCGGCGCGTTTTCAATAGAAGTTGAATTTTGTCAATGCCTTAACACGTCAATGCCTTAACACGCCCAAGCGTCGTAAAAGCGTCGGCCTCGCTCAGCATCACGCTAATACAAACCAAAAATAGCTCTGCGACGCTCGCCTGCCTCACCTGGCTGTAACACCGCGTTCCATGCTCATGCGCTCGCCCTGAGAAAAATCGCGGCCGGGCTACCGGGGCGGCACGACGCGCTTTGCGTTTCTCTCTAGTCCGGCCGTGGTGTTCAATCATTTTAACATGCCGCGGGATGGCGACCAAGTTCTGTGTCCAATATGCGACGCTCTTCTGGCTATCACAACACGTTCTCGATTACGCTTTCACCGCTAACTACTACAGCTACCACAAAGGTTTGTTTAATCATTTAACATGGACGTTAGTCTTCGGGATGGAGATGTACCACGAATCATCAAAGTGGGTGCGTACACGTTAAACGGCGCCATTAGCTGCCAGACATCAATATACATTGTGAAAACTCTTATATCAATGTACAGTGAGCATTCAGTTACTTCTGTAAGGGCACGCTTTACTTTCGTGTTATTCCGATTGCTATGACGGAGGGATCAACCGTGTTTTTTCAATAGTGTCCCTTCAACATGTATGTCATTTTCCTAAAAACACCACAACGGCTTCAGGGCGTAATCATCATGTCATAAGTAGACATCGAATTTTAGGCAAATGCCTATTTTGTTCCTTGCGCTCCTGTCGCCCAACTTTGATATATGAGCAAGAATTAGAGGTTCACAAGGGCTTTTATAGTGTTTTTATAGTGACTATAAATGTCTATTTTTGGGCTTTTGCGCCTAAATGCCTGTAAGTGCCTATAAAATCCCATTTTAAAAATCGGGGCCTGTATGAACACTATTTAGCCTCAAGTATCGCTTTTGAGTACAGATTTAGACCATTATTCATGTTACCGGGTAACTTGGACAGTTCGGAACTTTATGGAGTTCAGGCTAGTTCTTCTAAGTTAGCCAACATTCGGAATACAACGGCAAGCAGCACTGAAATAGGACGCACCGGCCAGAATACGCCGCCGCGCTGACATAGCGCGAGCGGTTGGCGAATACGAAACCGCAAGGACAGCAAATGAAGAAAAAAAATTATGGGAGCTTTGCACTAATTTCGCCAAGCCTGGAGGAAGAGCAAAGCTGGGAGGCCTTCCTTGTTTCTCTGTATTTTTCTCTTTCTATATATTATCATCTCTTTGTCTCTGTTTCTCGTATCTATTTTTTGTATCTGTTTCTCTCGATTTCTCTCATACTCGTTTTATTCATTTCCTTCTATTTCTCGCTCTTTCTATGTTTCTTTCTCTTTCTTCACTTTGTTTCTCTCTATTTATCGCTTCTTCTTTCTTTCTATCTCTTTCTCTCTCTCTGTCTCTCTCTCTCTGGTTCTTTGTCTTTGTTTATTTGTTTCTCTCTTTTTTCGCTTTTTGTCTTAATCTCTTTTTTCTCTCTCTCTTTTCGTGTCTGTTTCCTCTTTCTATGTCTTAGTCTGTGTCTCCATCTTTTGATGGCTTTATTCCCTTTGGTTCTCGACATTTTCTCTTTCTTCTATTGACTTCTTCTCTCTCTGTCTCTGTTTCTTCTCTCTATTTTCTGCTTTCTTTCTATCTCTCTCTTTCAAGTGTCTCACACCCTCCAGTTCGCCGAGCAGAGTTTCGTTTCGCTCACACCGACTCGCCAGTGGTGCTTGCCCAATTCTTGCGGCGCATACCCACCTGAGGAGTTTGCACGGAAGACAACAATTACGATAGTTAAACAGTTTCACTGTAAAGGGAATGAATGAGCACACGTGCCGGTTCATGATGGATGATAGTTTGTACGAATGAACACAATTTACCGACACCTCAAACAGCGTCGCTGTTAAAATGCAGTGTTCCGCGGCTTTTGCTTTGTTTGTAATTTACTTTTTAAGGTGTTCGCCGACAGGGGAGAAATCTCTACGCGATTCCACCCGGCCAATACGAGGCATCCCTCCCTTCTCCTATTTTAGCAGTCGAGCTATCTGCTTCTCTTCTGCGCTTCTCAACCATGCTGAAAAGAAAACGTCCCAGGAGTTTGTTAATTCGACAGTGGACACTTCACTCACCATGCTACAGAATAGAAGAACAGATCGTGTTCCGCGAACTATGCGGGGAACAAGGACGTTTGCACGGTTATGTTTAACTGTGGGCGCTTTCGTGCAATGATAAACAGTAACATTTCTTGCTTTCCTGTTATGGGCACAGATCGCGCACGTCTTTCTTTTAAAGTTATTTGCATTTATGTAAAACTTTATTGTGCCTATATATACGACGTTGAAGCCCTAAAACGTTGTGTTGGCTGCTCATTTTCGGCGGCTCAAACACGCTTTTTTAATGCCTAAAATTCCGGCCTCTGGTCATAAGTGCCATTCTTGCCATGATTTGTATAGCTTGTTTAACTTTAATTAATGCAATCTAATTACGGCCATGTTTGTTAGACAATGACGTCATGACAATGCCCCATTTGCTAGATGCATGTGACGTAGCCCGCTTTCTAAATGGGGGGGGGGGGGGGAGGCGGATGCTACTCGTAGTGCACGGCACTCTGTGCGCGGAGCGCTCGTGGCCATACTACTATTGGTAGCGTCGGAAGTGACATCATCACAGCCATTAGCCCTGCGTCTATGGCGGATGCTGCCGCCAGGACGGCAGTTGACGTTGTTGTAATTACGAAGGCATAGAAGCTTGCAGCCGCCACAGCAACGATCGCTTACGATTGGCACCCATCTGGAGAAAAGGGAAGGCTGGACACCCGATTTCCGGCTTACTGCGCGGGTATCTAGGCTAGGAGGCATTGGTCGTGCCATTGACGTTCTGGTACTGCATACCGACGCAATAAAATGACCAAACTGGCATCTCGATGTCTTGCCATTGATATCTCATGTTATTCACGCATGTTAAAGAGACATGCGTCAATAACATGAACCGATGCCAAGATCTGTAGTTTTTATTGGCGATACCATCACGCCTTGCCATGCGAATTCCTGCATTTATATACGAAGTAAACAAAATTCCCACGACAGCAACGAGGCGTATGAGAATAGATAGATAGATAGATAGATAGATAGATAGATAGATAGATAGATAGATAGATAGATAGATAGATAGATAGATAGATAGATAGATAGATAGATAGATAGATAGATAGATAGATAGATAGATAGATAGATAGATAGATAGATAGATAGATAGATAGATAGATAGATAGATAGATAGATAGATAGATAGATAGATAGATAGATAGATAGATGGTTCAAAATCTTTTTAGTTGACCAACACAAGTTTAGCCTTTAATATCCACCGATTTCTGTTACCGACTGCAAAGACTGCCAAACTCATGAGAAAATTGGAACCCTTTGTAAACTTTTGCTTCGCTTTAGCTTTAGCTGTTACAAGGGCTTTTGAAAACGTTGAAACAGCGAGAAGGAATTCACTCACTCGGGCGCAAAGGATAATCCCATCTTCGTCTTGCTGTACATCACCGCTTTAAAGATAAAGTACTGAGGACCCAGCTCCAGCTGGGTGATGCCCGAGAGGAAGTTGCTCGTGCCGTTCTTGTACAGGGAGTCGTAGAACATGTAGTCGCACATGCCGTCAACAGGCAGGTAGCCCACACTGGTGCGCACCGGTTCAGACACAGTACAGACATATGAATAGCAAGGCAGGGGTAGGGCCGCTGTGGAGAAGAACCAGTCAATCAACCAAACATATCAAAGCAGGTACGGCTATGCATTCGCTCGTAGCAGAAAACTACGTGGAACGATTACCAGCCTGAACGCTTTGCAGCGAAGAGGTTTCCTTGGGCGAATGCAGCACCTCTTATCGTACCTCGTAGTAGAACACGCCCAAAAAGATTGGTGTTTACAGACGCTTATATCATTTTTACCGAGCTGAGTTGCCGATCTCATACTGACTGGGTGTCGCTCACTTTCCTCCGTTCACCAATAGAGTTATAAAGGCAGGAATAAAAATACCAGCGCTGAACATCGTACCCTGCCTCCTTAGCCGAAATTAGGCAACTTGGGATCGACACGTCACCGCAGGCGTACTGCAATTTACTGCGACCGGTAATGACAGTGCTATTTACCTTCAGGTGGTCCGTTGGGGCAGGAATGGTCGGAGCAGGCCGCGGCCGCCGAGTGGCTAAAACGAGAAGAAAAAAGAACAAACAAAAGCGAAATTTTCAACATAGTAGCATTATTCTGCCGGTTTACAGGCGTGCAAACAACTCGAAGTCACCATGTCGTTAATACATTCCACAAAATATAACAAATCGCACCAATTGTCTCTCCCAATCGGTTGAAAAGATTCACCAGCGAGCCAGGTTTGCCGATCTCTCGTGCGACATCACAATGACCGCGAAAGTTTTCACAAAATAAGGCGGTGGCACTAATCATGCAATATAAGCCACAGTAAACTAAGATAAATATTTACCTTTAGATACATTTTGGACATTTGCCCTTGCCTATTTCTTATCTCACAAGCTGGCTGCAGTACTGTGCAGGCTACGCGCCTGCTTAGGAAAAAGGAACAGCGACAGCCCCACAAGATCTGTTCATCCGCGCCGCCTTGTCTGCTCCGCGACTCTACGGCGCCAGCCAGTCGCCGAGTAAAGGCAAGCAGGCACAAGCAACACAAGTGCCGAATAATGTCACAGTTTCGTCACAAGGGCGAAGCACTAACTGCGATAGCACCAAATTGGGACGTTATACGCAGTAACGCTAGCAGCTATCTCCGTTAGGACCCAATCTGGTGTAACTGTACGAAATCTTAGAGGACGCTTGAGCTTCTCCTTCAAGAGTAGAACGCGATAGCTTAATCAGGCCCTGTGCGCATCTGCTTCTCAAATGCTAGCCTCGCTTTGGTTCTCCGTGCATGCCTCAACCGTGCCGTAAGAAAACGAACGATTGTGCGCGTAACATTGGTCGTTTCAAAGTATGCTAGAATGTCTACTGCAAGGACAGTTGGGTGCCCACTACGCCATAATTCTAGGGGCTAAGCACCTTCGGGTCCCGGTTTGTCGGCGTGCATCGTGTATCCTCGGTTGCTGTCGCGGCATGCATCGCCGTCGCTGTCGGGCTGGTCCATTTGCTAGAGCGCAAGAGAGGGCGCCACCGCCTCAGCACTTGCCGTGCGGCGAGAGAGAGCGATCGGCGCGCATTGACTATGGAAACGCTCTTTCTGCGATTAACGCTGAACTATTAGCTCGCAAGGAACGAGGACGCGCTCTCGCCCGCGAGAGACAACGCCGGCGCAGGCAACGTCTGCTAGCGAGTTTCTTGATTGAAAAAACCGACTGCTCGCGCTGCACAACCGTTCACGTGCCACCCCGTATATATAGGCATTGAACCTTGGCGTGCAATGTAGTGCCGATGGGAGATATCTGTTGTGCATAGTTGAACAATAAAGATTCGCAGCATGCGCGTTTAACTAATAGAGAACTGCGGGTCTCTGTCTAATCTTTCTTCTGTCTCTCATTGTCCATTAGCAGTGATTTCGCTTTGGGAAACACCGGCGCACACTGCGTGCTTCGCCTCTCCACAGGGTTCACGTTAGTGGAGCTGAAACACCCTTCCCTACGTGCTACGGCCCTCCAGACTTTTTTTTTTCCTTTTCCGAATCAGCGAAAGGCCCTCTACGCTTCCGTAAAGAAAGAAGGAATACTACGCAGCTGTCCCCTTTGTTGATGATTTTGCTCATGATGATTAAATGATGAGCGCTTTGTAATGGCTGAGCCTATAAAACACCGACTCGTTGTGCAATTCACATGTTTTGACGCCTGGCGCGATTTTGAGCTGCCACGCAATATTATATGCGTTAATGTGACTCCGTTCACTACATGACATGTATATAGTGTTTTTTTTTTCTAAAGCAGTTTCGAGAAATAGCGCAGCTGTGTGGTACAACACCTGCTTGCCATGCAGACCGCCTGGGTCTGATTCACAGTCGGACCCGAAGATTTTTATTATTTAGTTTATTTGCATCTCTCTCGATTTTTAAGTCACGGACAAGATTTTTCGCTCACAGCCATCGACACCGACGCCGACACCGGAATTTCTGCGAAACGAGCTCTGTAACGCTATCGCGTTAAACGCTGGCGTAAGGAAACACGGTCACTGCCACGAGTGAGGCGACCTTCGTGCTGTATTTCACTTCGACGCAAAACACGCGGTGAGAATGCAGCAACTACAAGGGTATGAACCGTATGCTCATCAATTTCGAGATAGCGAACGCGAAATCACGCGATACCGAGCCCGTTTGGTCTAAGTTCGCAGTAGCCGGTCTTGCGACGCAAGCCTCCACCGGCACACCTTCATGCCACTGCGCGCGTCAAAAAAGGCCGGCGCGTTTCACCTTCTTTGACGGTGCCGGAAAATATGCACCTCGATATGCATATAGCTGCTACCACGAAAACAAAAAGAAAACGTGTCGGCACTATCTTAAGCGGGTGCCTCCTTAAATTTATGGAGTGGTCGCCGCCCGCTGTGTGACCCGTATGTTCTAAATTTTAGGTTGTAATGCTTTATATTTCTGGTCTGACACTTCGGCAGCAATGTCTTCGTGATTTGGCACTGTTTACAAAGTCACTTTCCAATTCAAGGTGCTTTAGGTTTATGAGGGGATGCACAACAGTGAGCTTGCTCCCTAAAAACTCACAGGGTCTTTTACGCATTCAATTAAGACGACTCGAAGGCGAAAGCCATCTTCTTTTTCTTCTCGGTCGATGTAGTGATCCTGCCCCGCTACCCTCCGACGGCTTTACGCAGCTGTGCGCACCTTTTGCATTGCCTCCAGGATCGGAGGCACCTCACCTGATTTAGCATCGCCTCCGTGATCTGCCGACATTTGACCAAGTTACGATGTCATGTGATGATGACATGATCTGAAGACACGACAAAATATGTGACGTCTTGATGACGTCACACATTTTGGCGATCTGCGACGGCATGATAACGTCATACGGTGGCGTCTTCACGTGATGACTTTTTGCATGACTCGTCCCCGACGCCGCTGGACAGCGATGCTGATGATCAAAGGGCGCATTTGATGAGGCATTTCAGGCTTTCGCATTAATAACTCAGAAAACCTACCCGATGGTTTTTTATCATAGTGTTTGGCTCGGCAGTCATGTACACTCTGCGTGTGCCTTTTTACACCTTCGTACATATTCGCATAAGTATGTAATTTAGATGAATAAAACGAAGTCAGAAGGCATAGTTTTATTCTAAAGAGCCGAGCAAACCTACATCGCAATCGAGGGCGCTGACATCCATCCATCGAGAATTCGATACCATAGATGACACTACGTAGAGAATAGGGCTCGCCTGGGCAATCGGGTGCACATCATGGGGAGGGTTTTTAGCCGAACTCACTGACAAGTACGCAGGAAGAAAGAAGACACGTCGTCGTGCTTCCTGTGTCCTTTTCAGTGGGTTTCGCTGGATACTTGCTCACAAAGTTGACACGTTGAAAATTAGGCCACCCTCCTACGCATCTCCACACGCACAACCACATTCACAAGGTTGGCACAGCCCAGTCCATGCATTGACCCATTTTTAGGTCCTGCATTGACCTCTATTTAAACAATACATTGACCATACATTTAAACCACACAATGACCTGTTCAAACCATGGCTTCAAGAAAAAACAGGTCTGCGTGGAACACGCAGCACCGTCACAGCGGAAGCTGGAAGAGCGTCTTTATTTGAGCCCGTTATAAACACTCTTGGGGCGCCTACCACAGGTACAGTTTCACGGTGCCCGTTACGCCATATATCATAACTTTGTGAAGTACGGAAGTAGACACTATGTCGTTATTCATAATTCTGCGGAGAAGCGAGGCACTCGCTACGCATCATTACGATGTGGGGTTTGTTGATGTTGTGACTGATGACAGTAAAGAATTGTGGTTGAGCCGTAAGGTTGAAGTCTGGGTCAGTTGGTACATGACGCTGAAAGAATGAACCATTCAAAAAAAGGAACCTCGCAGGACAGAAGTCGTTGCTCCATTTTTAGCCTTTTTTTCTTTTGGTCTTTTGACTGGCTCATTCTTGCAGAAATATGGCTGAGCCCTTTGTAATTGGTTGGAATCTCTAAACCAGCCACTTGTGATGAGTAAAGGAGGGGCACGAGGCGCGTGCCGAACGTGGAAGCGCGGCGATGGTGCGCGAGAAGCAAAAGTCACCCGATGGCACGCGCAACAGCCACGTCGAAGCAGAGGATTGGCCAGAGAGGGGCTCGTGGCATGCGACCCGAGCCGTAATGGTGCACGACGAAAGAGGATCATGGCACTGTGCTGTGGGTCACCGGACGGAGAAGATCGAGGAAGGAGCAAGCGTCGCACCCGCGGCGAAAGCGGCTGGTACTCGGTTCTGGAGGTGGCGGAACGCAAGGCCCGGGGAGTGGCCGTCGACCTTGGAAGGCTCCAAGCGAGGCTGCCCGGACCGTCGCCCCTCAATACAGCAGTTCCGGGATCGCCATCAGCCCTTCTCTTCTCGGCAGGACGGCTGCAGACCACAGTGCAGTCAACGAGACGCCCGTCACCTGTGGAGTCCCGAAGCAAGGGACCAAGGCCCAGTTAGGCCTAACCTCCACGGACCGAGGACGGAGAAGACTACTGGGGACGCACGCGACGAGAGCGAGCAGCGGGCTGGACGAAGGCGACCGACGATGAACTTCGAGGACTACTGAGGACGTCGGCGACGGTCTCGACGAGGGATTGACGCGACGGGAACTTCGAGTCGTCGCGACGAGCTGTAAGAACGTTCGATTGTCGCAACGCCCATAGTGGCCAGACTGAGTGGAGGACGTAGCTAAGCCTAGCTAGAACGCTTTGTTAGCTACTTTCACTTCTGGTTAGATTTTGAGAAATGTAAATAGGTTTTTTGTTTGCATTATTCAGTGTCCTTAACGCGTTTTTCTGTAACCTCTTTGTTCATTATAAACCTTGTTGTTTTTGCCCGTCCTACCACGGTCTCCTGTGCCCATCTCACTCTCTCCCGATCCGTTTTGGCCAGCACCCCCGAGATAACACGTGACAAATAATTGGCGAAGGGCAGTTCTAGATGGGAACGTAGATTTTTGGAAAATGTAAATAGGCTTTTGTTTGAATTATTCAGTGTAATTATTTGTCACGTGTTATCTCGGGGGTGCTGGCCAAAACGGATCGGGAGAGAGTGAGATGGGCACAGGAGACCGTGGTAGGACGGGCAAAAACAACAAGGTTTATAATGAACAAAGAGGTTACAGAAAAACGCGTTAAGGACACTGAATAATACAAACAAAAAACCTATTTACATTTCTCAAAATCTAACCAGAAGTGAAAGTAGCTAACAAAGCGTTCTAGCTAGGCTTAGCTACGTCCTCCACTCAGTCTGGCCACTATGGGCCTTGCGACAATCGAACGTTCTTACAGCTCGTCGCGACGACTCGAAGTTCCCGTCGCGTCAATCCCTCGTCGAGACCGTCGCCGACGTCCTCAGTAGTCCTCGAAGTTCATCGTCGGTCGCCTTCGTCCAGCCCGCTGCTCGCTCTCGTCGCGTGCGTCCCCAGTAGTCTTCTCCGTCCTCGGTCCGTGGAGGTTAGGCCTAACTGGGCCTTGGTCCCTTGCTTCGGGACTCCACAGGTGACGGGCGTCTCGTTGACTGCACTGTGGTCTGCAGCCGTCCTGCCGAGAAGAGAAGGGCTGATGGCGATCCCGGAACTGCTGTATTGAGGGGCGACGGTCGGGCAGCCTCGCTTGGAGCCTTCCAAGGTCGACGGCCACTCCCCGGGCCTTGCGTTCCGCCACCTCCAGAACCGAGTACCAGCCGCTTTCGCCGCGGGTGCGACGCTTGCTCCTTCCTCGATCTTCTCCGTCCGGTGACCCACAGCACAGTGCCATGATCCTCTTTCGTCGTGCACCATTACGGCTCGGGTCGCATGCCACGAGCCCCTCTCTGGCCAATCCTCTGCTTCGACGTGGCTGTTGCGCGTGCCATCGGGTGACTTTTGCTTCTCGCGCACCATCGCCGCGCTTCCACGTTCGGCACGCGCCTCGTGCCCCTCCTTTACTCATCACATTGGGCCCCTCTTTCAAGAGTTTTTTCCCAAAAAACTGCTTCTGTCCCCCTCGGGGTTAAGGCCCTCTGCTCTTCAGATGTTGTCTTAAACTTATGACGTGCATCCTCTTCTCTTCTGTTGAAATCTACTTTCACTGCACGCTTGTCCTCACCACGCACTTTCACTAACAGGTCACAACACTACACTGCACTGAACCCATTACAATGTCCAGCAGTTCATCGTGCGAAAAACTATATAGCTACACACACAGAGATAGCTATAACTACCCACAATACACCACACTCACTCATCGAAAATATTCATAAACTCACTTACAATCAAACTCTACTCTAAATAGTCCTCAGTCAATCTGTTCAAGGCCAACTCCACTGCTCAAAAATCTATTTTCTCCTAGCGCAGTCACCAATCAAATGCCACTTGCTTAATCTGCGTTTCTTCACACTATGAGTCGGTACTTCCTCCTCATTCGCCTCAGCAATTGCCATGCACACCGTAGCACTCTCTTTGTTTTCTGCCTTTTCAGCCTCCTTCCTATCTTGCTTTTTAGCCATTGTTCTTTGGCATACCTCGCATGACTTGACATATCTCCTCACATCGCTCCACACTCCTATCCAAAAGAATTCTTCCGTGATCTTGTCAAAAGTGTTTTTCACTCCCTGGTGACTGGCCCTTATACTGTCATGCCCCAGTTTTAACACCGTATCCTTTAATTCCTCCGGCACCATCAGCTGCATGACTCCTTTACCCGAGCTAAATACACACTTGCGATACACCAGCCCATTCTGTTTCACAAATTGTGCTACCGTTTTACTCTTCTTCCTTTTCATAATCTCTCCTAATTTCGCCTCGCACGCTTGAATAGATGGATCCTTCTCCTGCAATTCCTTGAACTTCTCCACTGATACATCCAACCCCTTAATGTCGGTAACTTGTGGTGGTCTTATATTCTTGCTCACGTTACTGGAGGCCTTATTTTGCACTTCTGCTGCCATTTCCATTTCTACTTTTGGATCCTCACCTTCTGCTGGCCCCAAATCTTTACTATCTTTACTCTGCTCCACGCCTTTCTTACTTCTCCACAATGGATCAGGGTCATCCGCCTTTCTCACACCAGGTACATTTCCCACTACCAAGTCGTATAGGGGATCCTCAATACACTTCGCGGTAACCAGCCCCGTATAGAATGGTGTAACTACCTGTATTTTAGCTTCTGGCAGATACCGGATTGTTCTGTCCACAAAAACCACTGGCTTTACCTGCCCTGTCATATTCTCCGGTGCCACTAAACTTTTCCGTACCAACACGGTATCAGCACCTGTATCTCGCAACACTGTAGCCTTGTGCCCTTGCACCTCGCCTTCTACTACAGGCATGACTGTTTCTTTCTGCCCCTCATCTCTGTATCTCAAAACACACGCAGCCTTTTCTACTGACTTTGTCTTGCAATCCTCTGCTTTGTGTCCTCTTTTTTGGCATTTTGAGCACGTCACTGTCTTTTCATTGTGGCTAACCTTTGTACGACAATTGACGGCAATATGTCCCGGCCGGTTGCACAAAAAACATCGCTGTTGTGCCCTGAATTTGCTCATTGGGACCTTCTCTCTAGCCTCTTCCTCCGCTACCATAGTACCTTCACCGACCCCCTTTCCAAGGTTTCTGATACCTTGCGCCTCCATGAACTGGTCGGCCTGCCTTGCCATTTCCTCTACCGTGCCCACCTTTCTTTCTTTCAAGAATACGGCCAACTTGCCACTGCACCGGTTGAGGAATTGCTCTCCAACTACCTTGTCGCGGACGCCTTCGTAAGTTTTTGCTGTCTCTGACAGTTCTATCCATCGATCAAAGTAGTTCGACAGTCGACAGACAAACTGCTTGCCAGTCTCGGAATTCTCAGGCTTGCACGACCGGAATTTTTCACGAAACCCTTCGGCGGTCAGCCGGAATCTTTCCAATAAAGTTTTCTTCACCAAGTCATAGTCTAATGACTCTGTTGCTGGCATGCGGCCATACACGCTCAGTGCTTCTCCCGCGAGACAAAGGCTCAGAGCATTGGCCCACTCACCCCTCTCCCAGCTTTGCCCTATCGCGATCCTCTCAAAACGATGCAAGTACGCATCCAAGTCGTCCCTTCGCTCATCAAAGGGTGCCATTAGTTTACGAGGCCAGACAGGCTTTCGTCCGGGAGATGGCGAATTGGCCGACGCTGTCGATGGGCCACTACCTACACTTGCATCGTCTCGCGATGCTTCACTCACTAGTGCCAAACGCACCTTAAGTTCCAAAATTTCTTTTTCTATCTTTTGCTCTGCGAGCGTACGTTCATGTTGCTCGCGCGCTCGTTCATGGTCCTCGCGCGCTCTCTTCTGTTCTTCGCGCGCTCTCTCCTGTTCTTCGCGTGCTCTCTCCTGTGCTTCGCGTGCTCTCTCATTTTCAACTCGCTCCGCATTCTCGAAGAACTTTAGCGTCTCCTCCTTGCTCATGCCCAAGTCCTTGGCCACGGCCGCCAACTTCTCCCAATCCATCTTCGCACAACACGAGAATCAGTGACCGGGCAGGATTGTATCCTGGCAGGCTCGCCAATTATTTGTCACGTGTTATCTCGGGGGTGCTGGCCAAAACGGATCGGGAGAGAGTGAGACGGGCACAGGAGACCGTGGTAGGACGGGCAAAAACAACAAGGTTTATAATGAACAAAGAGGTTACAGAAAAACGCGTTAAGGACACTGAATAATACAAACAAAAAACCTATTTACATTTCTCAAAATCTAACCAGAAGTGAAAGTAGCTAACAAAGCGTTCTAGCTAGGCTTAGCTACGTCCTCCACTCAGTCTGGCCACTATGGGCCTTGCGACAATCGAACGTTCTTACAGCTCGTCGCGACGACTCGAAGTTCCCGTCGCGTCAATCCCTCGTCGAGACCGTCGCCGACGTCCTCAGTAGTCCTCGAAGTTCATCGTCGGTCGCCTTCGTCCAGCCCGCTGCTCGCTCTCGTCGCGTGCGTCCCCAGTAGTCTTCTCCGTCCTCGGTCCGTGGAGGTTAGGCCTAACTGGGCCTTGGTCCCTTGCTTCGGGACTCCACAGATGACGGGCGTCTCGTTGACTGCACTGTGGTCTGCAGCCGTCCTGCCGAGAAGAGAAGGGCTGATGGCGATCCCGGAACTGCTGTATTGAGGGGCGACGGTCCGGGCAGCCTCGCTTGGAGCCTTCCAAGGTCGACGGCCACTCCCCGGGCCTTGCGTTCCGCCACCTCCAGAACCGAGTACCAGCCGCTTTCGCCGCGGGTGCGACGCTTGCTCCTTCCTCGATCTTCTCCGTCCGGTGACCCACAGCACAGTGCCATGATCCTCTTTCGTCGTGCACCATTACGGCTCGGGTCGCATGCCACGAGCCCCTCTCTGGCCAATCCTCTGCTTCGACGTGGCTGTTGCGCGTGCCATCGGGTGACTTTTGCTTCTCGCGCACCATCGCCGCGCTTCCACGTTCGGCACGCGCCTCGTGCCCCTCCTTTACTCATCACACCACTCGTTAGACAGTTCACATTGTGCAACGCCTCATAGTTATTTTACTCTTCTAACACGCCCCATTACATCTGTTAACGCGATTCCTCAACCAACATCACGCATGTATGCGGTCATCACGCAAAGGAGATTCAAGCATTGATGTCGCCTTGGGGTAGACTGCTCTACTACCACGTAGAGGGCTTAAGTGCAACTCTCTCGATCCTGGACATTTGTTAAATGCGAATGCATTTCTTTGTCGGGCTATGTCAGGCGTCCGGCGTTGTCCGCGGCGCCCTCTCCCATGGCAACAGCTGCGGGCGCGCGCGCTTATCCACGCCCCTAGCAACCGGAGCGTGTGGTCCGAGAGAGTGTAGGAGAGGGTAGGTGCAATGCTTCGCCGCTCCTTCTCTCGCCGTTCGCTCTCTCTCCTCCCTGCGCCCCACTCTCCCGCCCGCTCGCGCCTCACTCTCGACCGTTCGCTGGCTGGGCGCCTCTAGAGGCGATGGCAGAAGTCGGTGAAGGCGAATGTCTGACGGCAACGGTACCCTCTCTCGGCGCAAGAAATGCATTCGCATTTCCTCACGATTCCCTTCGGGGAGATGGGGGCATTTTTTTCTTATTGTGCGCGATATCGCTTAAAAGGACTTGTTAGGCTAGTTGGTCACTTGTCATATTGAAGATATTCTACGCAACTTGGCATTCACTCGAAACACACTCACATTCACACACGCATCCACTCAGGAACACACCCCACACATAGCGCTCGCTACCAACTGTTTAGTGTGCGTGACCGATCATCCTGTACATCTATAGTATGATGCGCAAGAGCAGTAGGCAACAACAATACGCATGTGCAATGATCTACCAAGTGAAGCGAGATCCAGCCACCCCTAACAAAACAACAAAGAAAACAGTAAAAAGAAAGAGAAAGCAGAAAAGGCAAGCTAGGAGCACTTTAAATTCTAGCCTCGAGAAAAGAAATTTCCTTCTGAAACAAAGCCGCTGACAGCTCGCTAACACACCGATCCTTATTTTTTTTCTATTACGTATGCTTCCAACGAAAGACGTGCTGATGTTTTCGCGCTTCTTCCGAGAACCTGCGTATTTGAAAACCGCGGTTCACACCCACATGCGGCAGCATGCACCACAAGATGCAAGTACTTATTCTCCTCTTTCTTAGTTTTTTGCGCATGCTCCCTTAGCCGGTCATTCAAGCATCTTTCGGTTTGACCAACGTACACTTTTCCGCAGGATATGGAATGGAGTATACAACCCTCATGGAGCACTTGACGAAAAAATTCTCATGTTTTTTTTTTTTCTGGCAACCGCGTCTCTTGCCATTGCAAATGCGCGGGCACAGTTTGGCGAGTTCCTCAGGTGCCGGAAAAACCAGCGGCACCCCGTGTCTTGCAGCGGCCTTCTTAAGGTTGTGGGAAAGCTTATGAAGGTACGGCATCACTTGAGGCTTGGAACCCTATGAATCCCAGGCAGCTCTATCACTTTGTGTTCCACGTTTCACCTTCTGCATAAGTGACTCGGCGACCGTATTTATGACTGACAAAGGGAAGCCCGCCGCCACCAACCGGCTGATCTGATTATTAAAAGTAGTGCGCATGTGATGTGGGCACGTCTTTGTCAACGCCGATTCTAAGCAAAGTGAAGCAACCCCTCTTTAAACTATCTTAGAGTGAGCAGAATCATACGGCAACAGTGCATTTTTCACACGCGGATGGTAAAACCAGCAAAAGTGGTCATTGTCCCAAAATAGCTTGAGGTGTGAAAATTGTAGACAGTTCTCTCTGGGCCCCTCGGTCGTAAATTTTAGTCCGCGTCCATATTCTTTAAACACATTGAGCACACCATCGGAGAAAGAACGCTCAACTTCAACGTAATTGGTGTCATTAGTAACCGGTTCAAGCGCACTTGGTGAAGTAAAACCATCGTGTTTAAAATCATCTGAAGTATACTTGGGGGGTGAAGAGGGCGCCCATTTGTCTAAAAGAACTAAAGTATTGTCAACATATCTAAAAATCTTTAAAACCTTCCCTCCACTTAAAATATTATCCAAAGTCTTATCTATATCTGCTAAAAAAATATCACACAGAACTGGAGCGACACAGGACCCTATACAAACTCCTTGTCGCTGCAGATGGGGCTTCTCGTCAAAAGTAATAAAAGTGAGATTACGATAAATTTCCGAAAGCGCTAAAAAAGTCCTCAACGGACACGCCCGCGTTGTTCATAAACGAACCGTCACCATTACCTTCTATGCGCTCTCGAACCCAGTAGCTTATCATGAGGGACAGAATAAAACAAGCCTTCCACATCTATCGAGAAAGCATAAGAAATCTGCTGGTTCTTTCGAATAAAATCGCCGACATAGCATGAGCTTTTGGTACGGAAGGGATAATTCACTGAAAGCGTCTTCAGCTTGCTTAAAAGGAACTTGCTCACGTTCACTTGCCAAGAACCACCTTCACTAACTATAATTCTGAAAGGTATGTCCATTTTGTGGGTTTTTGCAGAGAAAAATACATTCAAGTTATTACTTTTGCAACTTGCTATAGTCCTAGCTAGCGTGGGCAGGCCCACTTTTTTGCAGAACGCGGCCAACTTAGATTTTACGCGCACTGCGCTCTCTTTAAAGGGTAGGAAATTCTTGTTTACTGCAATAAGAGCCTTCTCATTGAAGTTTCCCTCCGGCAAAACAACAAAACCACCTTCCTTGTCAGCTTGCACTAACATTAAATTCTTCTTCTTAAAAAACGACACTACATTGTTCAGTCTTTTGCTACTGCTGTTGTCCGTACCTTGGTCTGTACATTTGGAAATGCAGTCCATACCATCTAGCAGGCATCTTTCACAGTCCTGGCTGGCCTTTGCTGATAGATCCCTATTCAGGCCCACCAGCTCAGGGGCCGAAACCCTAGGTTGTACCGCATACTATGGACCCTTTTGCAGTAACTTTTCAATTTTCGCTGACGGATTCCCATGACACCGACTTGCACAACGCGTGGGATCTGACGAATTTTAGGAGGTACTCATTTTTATGATATCTTTTACATGTATATACCACTATCTATTTTTTAACTTAATGATATTTTTTACGTTCATATAACGAGCATTCCTCTCTGGAAAGCCTTCGCGCCTCCATACAACTAACAAATAAATGAGTACATTACCGAATCCCCGGTGAATGTGGTGAATTTCTGGTGAATCCGAAGGCTATTACATTGTCTTCCGTTGTATCCCAATATCTGTATCCGTGCCCGAGGCAGCATTCAGGAGCTCTGCGAGTTATTGCTGATAAGCGTACCCCTGCTGACGATCTCCACTACAATGACTTGCCGAGCTCCTGACGAGTGGAGATCGCCAGCAGGGGTACACTCCTCGAAATCAGGATATTGAGCCATAGGCGGCTCATCAGTCTACAAGAGCAACATGCGTTGATGAAAAGAAAACTCAGAAATATCATTCCAACAGGAGTCATTACAAGGTATAGTCAGCGTATTATTATGCGCCGCCTTTGAGATGAAGTGCAAAATCTGAAGGAGGATAACATAATAATAATTGTTGGGGTTTATGAAGTCAAGAGTTTGGCGGAGTCCCACCTGGCCGGTGAATGACATGGACGAAGAAGACACTGCGCCGTCCAAAGTAAAAATATATTCTCAAAAACTTTTTAAGAATATATTTTAGTTTGGTCGGCTTAGCGTCCCAAAACCACGATATGATTATGAGAGACGCCGTTGTGGAGTGCTCCGGAAATTTCCACCACGTAGGTCTGTAACGAGCTCCTAAGTACACGGGTCTAAAGCATTCTCGCCTCCATCGAGAATGCGGCCGCCGCGGCCGGGATTCGATCCCGCGACCTGCGGGTCAGCAGTCGAGCACAATAACTACTAGACCGCCGTGGCGGGTTTCTGAATAAGGATTAAGCAACACGTTAGACTCCTACGAATTTCTTCGATGAAAGCTGACGCCCTGGGGTGCCCAATATTTACCGTCTCTATCAAAAGAGAAAACAACGCAAATTGTATTTACTGTCGTTGTACGATTAGCTTTGATAGTGCTTGTTGTTGTGCTCGTCTTATCAGTCCTGTTCATCGCAGATATCCTGGATGACGTAACTGCGGCTTAGGCGGCCGCCTTCGCTCTTCTCACGGCTCTCTCCTTGCGCTAATGTAGTCATGACGGTGATCGTGCACCACGCATTCACCGTAGCGGTAGCAAGGCGCTTTCGCCTTCACTCCAACGAACTTTGTCGGCAGTTTTGATCATGAACTCGTTGCCAGCCTTAGTTCAGGGACAAAATGCAATGGTGTAGTCCCTGTACTTAGATTCATCTGAGCTGCACATTAAAGCACTCCACGTAATGCCATGTCATCTGTTATGGAGGGCCTCACAGTGGCGTTGCTGTTCCGGATAAGAAAGCCCTGGGATATATGCATTTACAAAACCTTACTTGTTACAACAGGTGGCGGCGTTGGAGTCGGTCTCCTTGTAGTCGAACGTGTTGGTGGCGCAGGTGTTGGAGGCGCAGGCGTGGGAGGGGCGGGTGTTGGAGGCGCAGGTGTGGGATGCGCACTTGTCTGGTATGGAGTGGCACCCATGCTCATTGGTTGAGGACCACCCGTGCCTGTCGTAGTTGCAACCGTCACCACGGGGCTTGGATATGATGCAGGAGGTGCTGAAGAACCGCCTCCTCCCCCTCTTCCACCTCCGCCACTTCCTCCAAAATCTTCAACTTCCTCTTCGGGGAGCTCACTGACGTCTAGTGAAAGAGGTGCAAGCAGAGATTAGGCGTAAACGCGATGCGCACAAGCCAAAGTAGGCACAACGCGCATTTTTCAAAAACATTCTTGCTGCAGCCTTTATCAGTTGAACATTTATGTAATTCGAATATCGTGTGCACATTGGCCGACGGTGCTATTTCCCGCTTTTTCCAGCTATAACAAGAATGGATGACATTATATGGCAATCCAATAACTCGACTGCCTGCGTACGACTGCGTTTAAAAAGCTAAACTTGGTATCCTTGTCTATGCTCAAGGTGTCTAGGATATTGTCAGGCGTAGCTTGACAAGCAAAGGTGACTCGAGTCGTTACAAGGCACTGACGTAAATATCCTTCAATCTAGTCAGGTTGGCAGAACTGGGGAAGCATTGCACTACCACTGTGTTTAAAAAACTCAACTTGACCATTTTTCTAGGTTTGTAGCGAACTTTGACGTTGGCAGGCGGGGCTTTACAAGCAGGGGTAACTCGGGAAGTTTGAAGGCTGTAATGTTGATATCCTTGGCCCTAGTCATGTTAGCAGAACTGGGGAAGCATATTTAGTACCAATGCGTACATCGGCTGCAGAGAGCTACCCGTAAAGAGTAAACAGGGTGCGCAGTCTATCATTTGCTAACACACTTCAGACATTGAACAAAGAACTTGACGTATGCTGCAGTGTAATCAATGGAAGGGCACCAGGCGACGTCCTAAGGGTAAATCGAAGATGGCTCGAAAAGCACAAAGTGCGCTCCGACGCCCAACCATAGTGAGGATAACGATTCCCTGAGAATGCAGAATTCGCTCCGAGAAAAACAAAATGTGCGGGCTCAGTAAACCATAGTCATACCAGACGTCCGTGCAAATGCAGGAATAAATCGTAGAAAAAAGCCTATATGTAACCATGGTATCGACTCAAATATTTCGTGAGTGATGTTACTGTAATTTCCAGATAAATTTCAACTTCTTATCACGAGTACTTTCTGCTCAAAGTATAGAACTAGGATGTGCCCATGGAAACAGCAAGAAAGCAAAACAAAAACTAGGATGTATTATGTATGGGGACCCTGCCATAGTAAACCACGTGCAAGTACTTACTTAGCTAAGATGTATCGATTGTAGGTGTTGTGACTGAAGTGTAACCCTGATCAGTTCTTGGCTCACTTATAGCCAAAGCTTCTATCTCTTGTTTCACTTACCTTGTTTCCCTTCCCCTCTTTACTTTCTGTCTTTATATTGCAACGTACACTGAAAATAAACGCCATTCTACCAGCTTGTCAGCTTGTGTCTACTTCGCTTGCGCCAACGCGCAGGGATCGACTAAACGATGTAACAGTGGCGACGAGAAACGGAAAGAAAACCCCTGGATTCAAGCAGGACGGCATCTACGCGACCTCGCGAGGCTGCGAATCGACGATGGCTCACCAGCAACTGCCGGACTTCGACGACGAGAAAGACAACTGGAAGGCGTATGTCATCAAGGCAGAAGCTTACTTTGAGGCAACGGGGGTGACAGAGTCAGCCAAGAAACGGGCGTTGTTGGTGGCAGCCTTAAGTACTCGCACTGTCCAGATATTGTCAGGAAGAATAGCGCCCAAGAAGCCTAATTCTTTGGAGTACGAAGACGTCGTGAAAGCCTTGGACGAGTTCTTTGATCCAAAGCGCCATGAGATTGCTGAAGGTTTCCGCTTTTTCAACCGCTGCCAGCTCGACGGTAAGTCTGTCCAAGAATTCATTACGGAGATTCGCCGCATCGCGGATAACTGCAATTTTGATACCATGCTCGACAGAATGCTGCGGGATAGAATAGTGTGCGGCATCAGATCGAGTGCGCTGCAAAAGCAGATGCTGACAAAGAGAGATCTGACGTTAGAGGACGCAGAAACAATGGCCCTCGCAGCTGAAGCTGCAGAGAATGACGCCCGTAAAATGGTCGGCGAAGCATCAGCTGTGTTCAGAATCAAGGCGCAGTCGTCCACAAGCAAAAAGGGACTCGCTGAATGAGGCCGTTGTGGCAGTGTCAGACATAACAGCAATGCCTGCCGTTGGAATAACGCGCGTTGTTATCGTTGCGGTGGACGGGGTCACCTAGCTCGAAAATGCAAGAATGATGAAACCGCAAAGTATCGAACTCAAGAAGCACCCTCGGAAATACGCGGCCGAGTCCTGGCTGTTAACGAAGGGGAACAGATGAAGGCGTAGAGGATAGCATGCACATTTGGACGCTAAGATCGAAGCGAGAGGAAACTGTGAAGCTCCCACTACGGCGCAACTTCACGTGGAGAGGTGTTCACGTATCAATGCTCATTGACACGGGTTCACCGGTCTGCGTCGTGGCACGTCAGGTTTTTGAGCTGCACAAGAACGCTTGGCCTCCGCTGAGGCCATCACGCATAAAGCTGTCATGCTATTTGGGAAAATTGCCAGTCCTTGGGGAGATCCTGTTGCCGGTATCGTACGTCGGTGCAACCGTAGAATGCCCGTTGGTAGTGCTATATTGCTGCGGTCCAAGTTTATGTGGCCGAGACCTAATTTTTCTTCTGAGCGACGCAGGCGCCCCTGTTCTCAGCCTCTCAGCTGAGCCGCCGACTGCACGGCCGTCTACCAACACGCAGATCCTTTCGGATGTATTCTCCGAGTTTCCAGATGTGTTCAGCTCGGAACTAGGCCTCATCAAAGGACCTGCGGCGCACCTGCAGCTGAAGGAGGGAGTGACACCCAAGTTCTGTAAGGCCCGCTCTATTCCTTTTGCGCTACGCGACAAAGTATCAGAAGAGCTGAATAGGCTGGTGGCACTAGGCGTCTTGTCACCGGTGCCACATTCCGAATGGGCTACGCCCATTCTACCAGTGCTTAAGAAGAACGGCACCGTTAGGATTTGTGGCGACTTTAACGTCACCCTAAATGCGGCATGTGAGCTGGAACAATACCCCTTGCCAGTAATTAATGACATGTTCGCGTCCTTAAACGGCGGCAAGCATTTCAATACACTAGATCTAAGGGATGCATATAACCAAGTTCCGCTTGATGACGAATCGCGCCAGATGTGCGTAATTAACACGCACAAAGGTCTTTTCTGCTACAACAGATTACCTTTCGGCATTGCCTCTGCGCCAGCCATTTTTCAGCGTAGGATGGAAACTGTTCTGCAAGGCTTATCGGGCGCGCAAGCTTATCTGGACGATGTCTTGGTGTCCGAAAAAGCAGGAAGGGACGACGTGCTCAAAGTCGTTCTGCAACGTTTCCGGGAGAGTGGTGTTAAACTATATACGCCTTGACAAATGCAAATTTCGGCAGGCGTCTGTTACCTATCTTGGCCATCGAATCGATCAGCAAGGGCTGCACCCAATAGAAGAAAATATCGAAGCAATCGCTGATGCTCCCAGCCTGAAAAATGTAGCCGAGCTTCGTTCGGATGTACACGCGAACGTGTACATCCGCAACTTTGCAAGGGTGAAAAGTGGAAGACCGGCACGGTACAGTCGGCCGACGGAGCGAGGATGGTGACAGTCGAGACGCCAGAGGGCCTTGTTCGGAGACATGTGGATCAAGTTCACACAAGCAGAGACTCGGTTGAACCCCAACGTGACAGGGAAGGGGAGAGTATGGCTAAGTCGAAAACTACGCAAGGAACTCCCGGATCAGGACCAAGCGCGAAGGCGGAACTCCGTGAGTCACCACACCAGCTGCAGTCATCATCCCCAACCCAAGACCAGGAAAAGCAGAAGACCAGGGAACCTACAGTGACCACAGAACTCCGGCGCTCAACACGACAGCGGAAACCTGTGCAGCGTCTCCAGTATTATTGATGGAGAAGTGTTGTGACTGAAGTGTAACCCTTATCAGTTCTTGGCTCAGTTATAGCCAAAGCTTCTATCTCTTGTTTCACTTACCTTGATTCCCTTCCCCTCTTTACTTTCTGTCTTTATATTGCAACGTACACTGAAAATAAACGCCATTCTACCAGCTTGTCAGCTTGTGTCTACTTCGCTTGCGCCAACGCGCAGGGATCGACTAAACGATGTAACAGTAGGTTAGTGAGGGTGCCTTACAGTTGCGACGCCTTAGAACAATATCAAACTAACGTCTGGAAGGAATGATGGAAACGGTAATTGAGCTGAATAATGAAGCAGCAATGAAAGAGGTGAGACGCCAATACACAAAACAGAATACCTAAATTACAAAAGCCTTCGTAAAGAAGCGACAGGAGACTAAAACGAAAGTTTAGAATTGCGACGCCTTAGAACAGGGGTCAGCAATACGCGTCCGCTGGACGCACACTGTCCGAGAGGCAGTATTATGTAGCACTCGGCACGACGAGAGAACCCCCTCCCCTCCCCTTGGCACTTCCGATCTCAAAGCCGACATGGCAGTTTTGACTTTATATGGGGTCAGACAGAAGCAAAGAAAGATCGTTTCCAGTTGGAATTACCCCCTTCCCCCCCCCCCTTTTCACTTGTCCAGAAATAGTCTTCAATGCCTTTCTTTGCACAGGCCCAGAAAAGGGAAAGAAAGATTGTTTGTGGAAATACTAGGTCAGGGAAGGACCTTCATTCAAAAATCTCCAAGTGTATGTCAAGAGTTACAACTCCCTCCCCCCCCCCAACCCAATAGCCGACTATCCTCGTCCTACGCGCGTGATGGCAACGGTGAACTGAAGTTCATCAAATCAAACTTGCCTTCCTGGCTAACCGCTGAACACCTCCACGATTTTCTGCGTCTGTCGGTTAGCACCTTGATGTATACAATTGCGAGTAATGTCCAGCACCAAAAGTCAGACCGAAAAAAAAGATTTTTTTTTCTTGTAACCTGTTTGTAAATTACAAGCTTCTGAGATGCGTAGAAAAAATAAACATGGTTTCAATTGCTGTTCGGTACATTATTTTCAATTCACTGAATTCTTTTTCTCTTTGCCTGCAAAGCACCCTCCGCCCCCCGCCCCACTTTCCGTTTTGGCGTACGGCTTGTCGGTCCCTCGCCGTGTCGGCATCATGCAACTCGGTACTGCACGTCAAAAGGTTGCTGACCCCTGCATTTGAACAATAATAAACTAACGACATAGAAGGCTTAATGGGAACCACATTTGATTGATGAAGCAGCGGTGAAAGAGGTGAAACGGCCAATGAAAGAAATAATATCAGTCAAATTACTAAAGCCTTAATAAAGGAACTACAGCAGATAACAGGGATTGCCTCAAGAAAGAAAATCAAAATTGTTGAATTGTATAAGCTGGTCAAAACTTAAAAACTCAGTGACTTGCGAAACTGTGACGCTATATAAATAGAAGCATCAGTACAAAATGCAGCGGTGTCATAACATCTAGAACAAAACATTACAACAGGGACCGAAATGCACAAAGTAAAAAATAAGCAGATAAATTGTATTACCAACTTTAATTACGTAGTCAAGGTGGGAAAACAGTTCTAATCTAAACTGCACAGTTGGCAAGAAAGTTATCCATCATCGAGGGAAATATAAACCGATCCCGAAATGGCAGTTCCAAGTTTCAATACGCATAATGTCACCGAGGCCGCACTTTCAAGCAGAATTGGTTGAAGATTGCGGAGATTTTATATTTAAGTATGTTGAATTAATCTAGACGCGATATTTTAAGACTTTGATGAGCCAGTGAGCTGAAAAAAAGCGACGAAGATATGTTAATACTCCAGAATGAAGGCCTAAAGGACTCACGGAAATACAGAGATCTGTCGAGGAATATATACTGCTCTTAGAAGCGCGTCGCTTACCCGAACAGTTATACCCTCACAAAAATAGATTTAGACAGTCTATAGACTGTCTAAATTCCTTTTAAGATAGTCTATAGACTGTTTGAATCCATTTTAGTAAGGGTATAAGCTGCTGATATTTGTTTTTCGTCGCGTTTTCTTCACGCTTTGAGCTTCAAGCAAACACTGCTCAAGTGTGCCCTCATCCGTAAACGTAACCGTACTAACTACGGCGCTGAAAGGTTGCGTAAGATTGAAACCAAAGAAAAAGTTCAAAAACACACAGTGCGCGATGGAAGAGAGATTGATAGGCGTATGACTATGCGACCTTGGGGCAGCAGAAATGATAAGCGAAAAACAGTGGTTGTACTATCGTAGGTAAAATTCAGCCTGAAACTGAGCCTCAGCGGGCTGCGCAATGCCTAAAACGAAGACAGATGGTCCATAAGGATAGGAGATTGGGCACCATGCGATCAAAAGCGCCTTCCACACGGGTAGCGATTATAGTGTGGTCATGAAATCAAGAAGTTCACAGGAATAAAAAGGAATGAGTTCGCACGAGTTGGAGCAAATCGGAGATCAGTTGGAGGGGCCTTCGTTCTGGGGCACACATAGAATAGCCTGAGTATATTGATGGTGATGACATTTGTGATTCGTTGAAAAGGAAAAAAGGGACGACTGAATTAGCGACTCATCATCAAAAGATGCCGCTCAATCGCTACATGAAGGACGATCCAGAGAAGTGGTAATGATACCAAGGATTCGTAATCAAAGTTGATGATTTTAATGAAAACAGGGATTTATTATTCTCACAATGCTCATTCTCAAAAGAAATGGATGAAATGCAACGTAAAGGTCGACCAGAGAAGTGGTAATGATAACAGATATTCATAACAAAATTTCTTGATGTTAATGAAAACAGAGATTCATAAATTTCATAATGCTCATTCTAAAAAAAAAGTCGATGAAGTGCAACATGAAGGACGAGCCACAGAAGTGATAATGAAAACAGATTCATAATAAAAGTTATTGATTTACTTAACCACTGCAGCGTGAGGAAAAAGGTTTACTTTCACCTTCAAAATAAAAGATTTATTGATTGAATGTCGTGCGCGTTGTGAAATGTTCGTCGTGTAGACCGCTACTTCTTCCGTAAGCTAACAGAAGCGATCAGGCACTGACGCCATTGTCTGAAAATTCACCTTAACGGGTCACTTCCATGCTTCCATGACTTCCGGAGTCGTGCGGCAGCATTCTTGCCTTTCAACTTTTCCAACATACACTTGTCTAGCACAAAGATTAATACGCGTTTGTCTACGTCCCAACAATAGAACAGTCGTGTAAAGAGCGAACACTGCCCGAGCAAATTTTGTGCAACAGCCGCAACCTTTTTACTGGAACCATCACACTGTCAATCACATATATTTTCGCGTTATCAATTACGTCCTACAGGACAATATAATCAGGACATTGCAAAACTAGATACAGTGAAATTAATTAAACAATAACCAGCCCGTCTAATGCGTATCATTCAGGGGGGAATTGCCGCCGAAGCACTACGTTCAGATTGTTAACCAACAAGGGTGAAACGGGTGGCCGCCGTATCTATCACAACTAGGCACTATGGAAGTGTCTTATGTTGTAGCTTTTGGTTTCTCGACCTCCACATTTAAGAGATATCAATACCAGAAAGAATTTTTCGGGTAGCGATTTATTCTGTGGGGGTTACTATTCCTATCTATATATGCTTAAAAAACCTGAGAACCTGGTGCAAACGCGGAGACCCTTCGAGGAAGTGTGTGCTAGCATAGCTTATATATTATAGTTTCAGCGCACTGACGGTCTCCCGGACCACCACATTTTTCCACCTCCTTGACATGTACTGATTCGCTGCAGAAAAGGCACTTGACGTTTTTTATCAGCCTTATCAACGCCATCTCACGTGCGCTATGGTACTCGATTGACACTGCACTGCACTGGAACTTGCGTTCTGCTGGGGTGGTTGAGAGCTCAGAGAATCAGCAAACGAAAGTTTTCTATTTTTCTCCGCAGGCGAAAGTAGAGTAATATTTCTAGAGTCAACCAGATGAGGAAGAGTCGCCAATGAAACAGCGAAAAAGTCCTTGCTCATTCTGACGGGATTTTTTCCAAAGGATTTGATCCGCGTCACATCAGAGACATCAGGTAAATCAGGTACATTAAACATTAGCCAGTGCTTAACGCTCGTTTCACAGTAGCACACAAGGGTTGTTCTTACTTCTGTCAGTCACGAACACGTAGACTGCAACGGAGACGAACATGAAGAGGACGCAGCCAAGGGCAGTCGACCAGCATTGCGTCGACGACGAAAAAGAACGTCTGGATTCGGAAAAAAAGGAAAACTTTCAAAAGAAATGTAGCAGTCTAGGTTTGAAGTAGTATAAATGGCTGGCGGCGGGCGTACCACCGTCAGCACGCTTAACACGAAAGCTCCTCAGCGTAACACTGGACTGCTTAGAATTATGCAAGCCGCGAAGTGCTGGGAACTGTTGCCGAGATAACACCTCGGTATGCTTGGATAATATGTCGGCATGTATTGGTAATAGCTCGGCAACAGAACCCAAAGCTACGCGGCACTGGCGTCAGTCAAACCATTTGAGGCCACACTGCGGAGCGTTCGTGTTAAGCGTGCTGACGGCTGTACGTTGCGAAGCATTCGTCGCTGCAGCCGTAACCAAACCCCGCTTCGCCTCTCATTCTTAAGCGCAGGGTTGAACAATCACATCATGAGAACAGGTTCTTCGGGTTTAGACTAAGCAGACACGGTTAGTCAGTAGTAATACGATGCTTACCACTACAATGGCTCATAGCAGTGCTAAGATTGTATGTCCTTTATATAAAATTAGATTAGGCGCAGCAGACATCGCATGAAGATTTCAAGGCTCTTTTATCACTTGCGTGCCCTGTCTTCACTTTCTTTTGAACTTTCATGGCAAACTTTCAGCGCACACAAAAGAAAAGAATATAGTGTAGGGGACAAACGAGCTTATCACTACTATTTTGAACAGTCAAGACACGTGAAAGCGTTAGATTGTTGCCAAATATTTCGCACTGCATTTCCAATTCTCTAGCCAATGCGGTGAATACAGATGCTTAGAAAAACGAAAAAAGAGAGTAGTTCGTAAAGGTATACAAATGTGATCGGAGGCTCAAATTCACAAAATGTTTAGTAATAGTTGTTAGCCGTTGGCCAGCCACCGCCGCATATTTCTAACCCAACGACAGGGCGCAATTTTCTGCCACGAACAATTCTGAAGCCAGAGGTGTTTCTTAGTACGGGCCTACTGTTGCCAGAACATCGAGACACAGGCACATATGGCAAGGTTCAGAAACTCAGATTGTCTGGCCTATGCTTCAACGTCACGTACATTGGAGTTTGTGTGGGAACTGCGAGCATGCCGTGCCTATCAAACGCATAAAGCGGGCCAAACGTATCTAATTTATCAACTCAGTGTGAAAGCGGAGCGGACAACTTACGGAAATCACAAGGAATCGCTGTACTTATATTTATTAGCGAAAATCTAATTTGTTATCGTCTTTTACTCGGCTCTACGTTGCAACAAAAAAAAATTATGAACACCCGGTTTTTTTTTATCTCGCTGCGAAACAGAGTTTCTCATGCGATAAGCTTCCATATGAACATGTTAGATTACGAAGGAAATAGCATTGCGCGGTTACGACGACAAATGCTACATGCATGAAGCGGACTTACTCGGGTGAAACTGAAACAAAAGGTTGCGTGTTCAAAGCGCGTCATTTGAACTACACATAAAAAATGCTAGACGTTGTGTACGAAGGGCTTCAAATTTGCAGAACCTCCCATACACTTACCAGTTATCGTGCTCACTTGCGACTGGCTTCCTGAATGAAATAAGAATTAGGTGCGTATTTAGCAGTGTTATTAAGGTGAAGCAGCGAAAAAGTGTTACGACACCCACAATGGCAGTGCAGGATAAGAGTTATGTGTGGATGAGAAATCCTTGAAGAGTGGTTGTCGCTAAAGCCAACCTTTGGACAAGTGGTCCACTCTTCTACAAGGCAGCTTTATGCCTTGAAGAAGACTTCTCAAAACGTTGGCTTCAGCGAAAACGCTTGTTCAAAACAATTCGTCATCATCAGCCTCACTACGCCCACTGAAGGAACAATGCCTCTCCGATGTTTCGCAAATCCACTCGGACGTGTGCTTGCTGCGGTCACGTCATCCCTACAATCTTTTCAATATCATCCGCCCACCTATCTTTCTGTCACCCCCTCGCGCGCTTGCATTCTCGTGGAATCCCGTCTGTTACTCTTAATGACCAGCGTCTATCTTGGCTGCGCGCTACGTGCCCTGCCCATGCCCATTTCTTCTTCTCGATTTCGACTAAGATGTCCTTGACGCCCGTTTGTTCCCTGACCCAATCTGCTCCCTTCGTGTCCCTTCAGGTAACACCCATCATTTTCCTTTCCATTGCTCGCTGCGTCGTCCTAAATCTATGTTGACGCCTCTCTGTAAGCCTCCAGGTTTCTTCTTCGTAGGTATGTACCGGTAAGATGCAGCTGTTATACCCCTGTCACACGGGCACCCGCGAACTTCGTTAAACTCCGTGTATGTAAAACTCCGTTAAGAAGTTCGACGGAGACGGAGTTGTGGAAGTGTCACACAGCAATGGCAAGGTTGTAACAGTTGCCGCGAGGGGCTCAGTCGGCGCTGTTTGATTTCGCAGAAATATCTTAATTTCATCTCTAGGTTCTCTTTTGTGAATGTTTGTTGCGCGGGTTTTACAATAAGACATTATTAGGTAGCTCTGAAGCGGAAAAAGCATTAAATTTCTTTCGAATGAAAAGGCATTCGCTAAATGTAGCGATGCTTACAGCCACGCTGGCCACCTTGTGCCTAACGCTGTGCACGGTGTGTTTGTTTACAAGATGCGCCGTGCTCGACGACTGGTAGTATTGTAACCCGTATAGGAAAGTTTTCGTGTTTCATTGCCTCGTGAGCGCACATTTTGTTCTCTGTATACTGTGCCGTGTCTTCAGCCATGAGTGACGAAGTGGAAGACGTGAAGAAGTGGTGCGATATTGCATTGGTAATGGCGTTGATCGGCTCCATGGATATTGAGATTGAGGCTGCTAGAGCCAATGTGCGCGCTATCAGGCACCGTCTCGTCGCGAACAGCGTGACGCTCAACGCGATAACGTTGTCATCGAGGCGTGCGTCGAGGCGAGTTTGGGCATACCCACGATTCTCATCGCTGGTTTGAAGACACGCTCCCAAACCTAGGAGGGCAGAACTTCCGGCAGTCATTCAGAGTTTCGCGTACAACGTTCAAATATCTCGTAGACATCTGTACGCCAGTAATGCAACGAGAAACTATGAACATGCGGGAGGCGGTGTCTGTGCAAAAAAGGGTCGCTGTTGCTCTCTACAAGTTGTGTTCCTCTGCTGAAGATAGAACAGTCGCCAATTTGTTGACCTGGGCAGGTCGACGGTCAATACAATATATAGAGAATTTTGTGACATCGTCGTGGAAGCCCTGGAAGATCAGTGGGGTCAGGATGCTTGCAGCTGATGAAATGACCGACCACATACGGGAATTTTATGCCGTCACTGGCTTCCTCAGGCAGTTGGAGCACTAGATGGCTGCCATTTCCCTGTCTCGCCTCCCAAAGAAAATGCCATCGACTACTACAATTACAAAGGCTGGTAAGTGTGCACAAGTTACATCAAAGTTGAAAGCTGGACTGGTTAATACATTACTGAATGCGAAAACTTGGTGAACACACGACGTACATGGAAATATCAGGTGATGGAAGAGGTCAGTCGTATGTTGTATAGTTAGGTATACGTTTTTCTTTTCATCTAGATTCGCTCATGACTATGAACAGCTAAATGCCCAAATAAAAAAAATATGAATTAACTCTATAAAAATTATGATATAAAACGTAGGATGCCTGTTTTGCATAACCTTTAGTACGCGCTCAGCATAATTCCACAAGTTAGTTATGACGATTTCACGGTGTCTCATTTCAGCACCTAGTTCAAGAACAGTTTTGTTGTAGCATGGGAACAATTGACATGCCACATCTCGTCTTATAACGCATGTGTACACAGCACTGGCATATTTGTTACAATCATAAACAATGTGACCGTGAAGTTGTTTGTGCATTGCTAACTCTTTATTGATCGTAATGTCAATATACTTGCAGGTACAGTGTGAATCTTATTGGCTTTGGTCGACCACAAATATCGCTTTCGATTCATCAACGTCGGTTCCCCAGGCAGGTGCCACGACGCCCATGTCTACCACAGCTCAAGCTTGCCAAGCATTGTGACAGGCCCGACATTTCGGAGCCCAACAATTTGTGTGAACAGTGTTGTTGTGCCACCATTGATCTTGTGGCGATCAAGCATTCCCGCTGACGCCCAATCTGATTAAGCCTTTCCCTGGGTTCCACCAAAACCTCAGCCGAAAAAGAGTTCATTATCAGCTCTCAAGGTCTAGGCGAATTGTTGAAAATGCCTTCGGAAGACTCAAGGCCCGTTTTAGATATGTGATGAAGCGTATGGAGTGTGAGGTCACCAACGTTGCAGTTGTTATAAGAGCGTGTTGTGTGTTGAACAATATTTGTGAACATTTCAATGATACTGTATCCCAACAGTGGATAAATGAAGCAGAGCTCCAGAACACACTGTACGAGCAACCACACCACACCACAGGCATACAAGTTGATGTGGCAGAGATGTCAGAGAGGCACTCGGCAATACTTTCAGCAGCACGGAAGTCATTAGATTTAAATCGAATCGGGCAGTGCAACCGGAAATAATTTATTGCTCTAAAAGACGCCAAGAAGCTTCAGCTGGAGGCTCACTAGGTTTACTAGACTGCTTAAAGGCACCATTGAGCCTGCTATATTGCTGTGAAAGTGTTTTTAAAACATCCGGTGAGCTTCTTAGGGTGTGCCTTGTTGCTCTGATGCAGCAAGTATTGCTATCCTTTTATTGTATGCACGAGCAAGTTTCTTTTTTCCAAGTAGTCATGTTCATTCTTTGTTGTGCCACACCCTCCCCCCCCCCATGTACCACACCTGTGTATGTTCTCCTTTTATTTTTGCAGTCTATAAATATTTGCAAGTCTGCATCTTTCATGTACCGTTCCCTTATAGTATTTGTGCCCATTATTCTGTGTCCTTTTTGGGTCTTGTAAAGTATGTCCAACAGTTCTTAAAAGCAAATAGACCTTGGCTGTCAATTTTTAAAACTGCGAAGGATTGTGGATAACGTATTGTGAAAATTTATCAGACTTGTCATGAATTCAGTATCATGCTTACACGGAACTTATGTTGGCAATGTGTCTGCAATCATAAGGGCATGTTGTATCCTTATTTGTCCAGCAGTTCGATCAGCGAAGCACATCAGTATGTATACTGATTGAACAGTAGATGCACCAATAAACACACATTTGGTGGTGTAATTAGTGGCATTTATTTATTAAAATACTTTGAAAACAAGTCGAAAAGCTTCTCTTGGGCTGCCACTTGTCGTTCACGCAAGCCCTGTTCTACCTGCTGGCATTTTCGAGAGCTGAAATAAGCTTCCTTGCTGCTCAAGCAGCGCATTTTGAAACTTTTCACTTGTTGATATCCGCTTTCGCTTCTGCACTCGCGCTGCTCTTTGGGCTTGCTTGTGGTTGTACTGGTGCCAGGCTGTGGGTTCTTGTTGCAGCTCCGAGGCACTGCTTGCAGCCCTCTGTCACGGAGCTACTTTCAGTAGCCTCGTCTTCATCTGAACAGTGATTTGACCCCGTCTCCATGCTCAGAATGATCTGAAAGACAAACACTTATCTGTTAGTGTTTCCCATAGCATTTAGCTATTTTCAGCCTAATGTGTTTTGTAATTTCACACATTCAAAAAAAAAATGAACTAATCATATGAAGTAGCTTCCAAACGACGCACTCCAAACATTAGTTGTGCCAAAAAATTTGTTCTTCGGGGCTATTATTGCGATAATTTCGTCCCATGCTGCATCTTATTTCTTACCATTGCTTTTAGATATCAAATGCCCCTAAACAGAGTTCATAATCACGATGTACAATGCATATAGGCTTCTCTTTAAACTGTCACATTTGAAGGTTGCATTCTGCAATCAGCAATATTATTTTGCATTCCAAAAGCGAGAATGGTGAGGGCATATTTACAGACTTTCAAGCCACAATTACAGATTTGAATGAGGTCAGTCGTTAAGCGTAGCAAATTGCTAACATTAATGGTATCAGAGAGGAAAAGCAGTTTGGTTGTGGCACGGGCAATTCGTTATTATGGTGACGTTATCTTTTGCAGCTGAGTTACATAACCTCCTCGACGTTTCTATTCAGTGACGGGCGACTCTCTTGCACGAGAGATCGGTCATTGATGGGGAGTGTCCCCAGGAATCTGTGCAATTCCGTGTAAAATGGCCAAGCACTGGGTGCAGATCCGGTTGTTTGTCCCGGGATTCCTTCCTGATAACACAATTTAAGATTAGGAAAACAGTGATTTTATGTAATAAGAACATTCTCTCTGGACTCGTGTACAAAGCTTTCGGTTCCTACCCTAGCAAGTGAATGCACTGCGTTATACATTCGTATCATGCTATGCGTCACGGTTAGCAGCCTTTTTTTTCCCTTTGCAAAAGGAGCAGCCTGTACACCTAGAGGTGCTAGCCTGTACTGTTGCTCATGCCAAAATGAAAACTGTGAACAATGTAGGCAAGGCAACCTCTATGTATGGTTGATGTTTCGCAATGAAGACCCGAATAAAGAAAGACTAGTAGCTCGCGTACGCAATTTTGCTCGACCATATAGCTGATTTCATAAATTCCTTTCAGATGCTTAGAAATACTAGGCACCCTCAAAGAGAAAATAGGGCGCTTACGCAAGTAATCAGTCGAATACTTCAATGTTCTGGTGACCCAAATGTACGTATTTTTTTTCTGTCTAGAGCCAGATAACCTGCACGAGATGTACCCCGCAATACATCATTCCAGATAAATAAAGTGCACGTATAACACGCGGAATCACAGAATGCCAACGGTAGAATATGTAAACACAACTAGCACCTCAAAATAACTAACGAAATATAGTGCGCGCGATAACACCAGCAGCAAGTCCCAACAAAAACTCACGCGGGTTATTAGCACACATCACCACACAAAAGCTATTAGCAACACACGTGCGTATCTGCAGTATGCACTTAACAGTGTGCGAACTCACCTGTATTTCTGCGTGAGGTTGTCAATTTGTGCTGCACTTGCCGGCGCGTTCTCACATACCCCTCTGTGCAAGACATGTGACGATGCGTCGTACACTCTGGAGGTGTGCTTTCTCCTCTCAGTTCGCTAAGGTGGTCCTCCCACAGTCTAATGAGCACCCACGTCCCTCGCGTTCGGGTCCATGTCACCCTAGAATTAGGTGGGGTCCCATTCCCGATGCCTACAGCCGTCGGAGCAGGTGAAAGACGTCGCAGCGTTGTCAGTCATTCCTGTGCCGTTGTCAGTCACGGGCAAAAGCAAACACTGCGACAACGACCGCACGCACGGACGAAATACCTGTTAAAAAAATTGCCGTAATCATACACTAAAACAACACGTTAACTCTTGATGCCAGCATCTTCCCCGTTACGGCACAAGACACTACCGAAGCCGTAGTTACTTACAAACATTACCGATGCCGTACCTCAAGGATGTACTATTGAAGCCGTAGTGTTTCTTAACGTTACGGTTACTGTACCACAAGCAAACAGCTCTGAAGCCGTACTTATTTATCAACATTAGCGATGCCGTACCACATCAAACTGCTATTGAAGCCGTCACACTTCAAAACATTGCCAATACTGTATCACAAGCAAAATTGTTTAAATCCGTTATGTACAGCCGCAGCCACGTCTGTGTAGAGCATGCGAGCAGCCGATTTTTTCTCTGCGGGGCGACACCTTGAGGCAGTTTCGGGCTCTGACGTGGCGTGTCAAGAGCATGTGCGGCCTTGTAGTCAGGCTGACCACGTCAGAGCCCGAAACTGCCTCAGGTGTCGCCCCGCAGCTCAAAAACCGGCTGCTCGCGCGCTCTTCACAGACGTGGCCACGGCTGTACTGATCTTGTTGATGCCGTACGATGGGTACATTGTTACATAAATGTAGCGTGCAAATTCGGAGTTGGTACCATACCTGGCACATGCAGGACCTAACATGTGAACCATGGTGCACTTGTATGGAAACTAATGAATTTGTATTGTTTCTGTGTGCTAACAGCAGCTTTTAATGAGTATTCAACGTACCATGAAGTGATGCAACCTAAATAGATGAGAGGGACGGCACCACATACACCAGCGACTGAAACAGACGCTCTTTTGTGTGACTTTTTATTCTGGCTCATGCAGCATTCGTTTGTATCAGTAGGCCTCTATGCTGTTGTGCGAACTAGTGTTGTAGTTGTGTCAGGTGGTATAACTAAAGAGGAACTCATATTGTTGAGAGCTCTCCCCCTAAAAAAAAATGTTGGCTAGAATAATCCAAATATAATATTATTAAAACAGTCGTGGCTCTCATATGATGAGTTTTCTCATATTCTTTCAAACACCTTCAAATGTTTTACACATAGTCAAATTTATCTTGGTTCAGGGTAGTATAAATTCAGGATAGTGTTTTACAGAAAAAGGAAACACAGGAAAAGTGAGTTGAAAGTTGTATTGTATTTGAACATAAATACATAGAATATTTGTGGATTACACATACTTCGTGGAAGGACAAATTGAGCTTACTGTTCCTTGAAAGGCATTACCTCAAGTCAGCCGAACAAGAAATTACAGGCTCACACAGCCCTATCTTTTTTTTAGAAATGGCACCGTCCGAGCAAGCCGGCCAAAACCTTTGAATGGACTCCTCTGTGTCACTTATAGGTCCCTGCCTCCTGCTGTCTTCGTGACATATGCCAACAAGATACCTGGAATAAACATGAGGCAGCCATGTCACAGATGCACTCAAAAACAGCAATGCAAAGAACAATCATTTTCACACTTAACGTGCAACCCAAGGTGCATTCCACACAATCAAGGGTTTTCGATAGGGGCCCCGAAAAAATAGTGCCAAGCCACTGCATGCACGAGACACAAAAAGCATTTCGGTGATCGCTGGGCAAGGTATTTCTTGAATTTAGCAATAGCCCCAAAACCTGCTCCAAAAGCTTTGTGCCAAAACATATGGCGGCACCCATCGAAGTGACGGCTCTTGGCCAAGACCAAACTGACCCGATTTCGAAACTGACAATGTTCTTGATAAATAAATGGCAGTATAGGCTATTGCTTTCTTCCATCTCGCGCATAGAAGCAAAGGCCCGCCAGAAAATAGCCCGTGTTTTGTAAATATCGGTAGTCAATTTTGAAAAAGCTCGTAGACTAACGTACCTCGTAACTAGGATTGTCTTAGCTGATGATGGCAAGTAATGTGGACTCGCAAAATTGATGGTGATTGTTAACGAATCAATTACCACAACTTTACTAAAAAAATCTGGCAGATCCCACACGTGAAAATTGATATAATGCGAGCAGCCCAGCGAGTAGCTCCCTATGGCGTCCTTATTTATTTATTTTTGCTTTAAAGGTTAGCATTGTGAGTTGGATAGATGTCTTATTGTAAATTGAGTGGTTGTAGAGATTGTGGTGGGCTTACAGGCACGTTGACTGCACTTAGCACCTGAAGGTAGCTTGTGGTCAGGCGTCATATGACCCACGTTAGAGCAGACATCAGTTTTTGTTGTAAGGAATTGCACGCTCTGGTTGTGATGGAATGCGCATGTCATAATTAGCGAATCATTAGCGTATTCCTCCAGGGTCAAGCATGCTTGCTATTGCTTGCCAGTTCATCGGAAATACATATGTATCATTCATTACATTTTATGAAAGCTGATAACCAACACTGCAACCACAATTGTCACTGCCATGACCTCACGCCTGCATATGGTCTTTTTCATAAAGGCAGTTTCAAACACTTGCGCAGCTCTGCAGTAGAAATACTTGACTTCTACGCAAAAAGCCTGGGTTCGATTCCGACTCGAATCGCTCAACGACATCGCCGCCAAGCTGGTACCGGATTTTCTTGACATGGGTCCTTAAAGATGTCGCGTACGATTTGAAATGTCTATTCTCGCCCTTCCTTGGTTGACATAAACAGTGAATCAATCACCTGTGGCACACACCCACATTCCACGGCCGTAGTTTGCGGGTATGTGCCACACGTGACCTGAGAAGAGTTTCATGAGGTACGAGACAGGCTGTCATGTTATTCAGGTTCGTCATACACTGATACCCTCCTATGCCAATTATGGTATACACCAAGTAAAGCAGGTGACCATGAGAGCGCCCAGAGGTAAGCGGCTAGGAAACGGCCAAAGTGCCTTTGGTAAACTAAGAAATTCTTCTAATTTAAAAGTTAAAAGCATATACATACCAAAGGCTAATTCCGGTACCAGCTTTTAATCATTATTCATCGTAGCTTGCCTTTGCCTAGCACTTGCGTCATGGCACTGCAAGCTAGACACAAACCTTGCCCTCTTCAAAAAATTCAAAGATCCTGCGTCACCGGAAGCCAGCACATGCGAAGTGCCTTGGGTCCCCTCACTCGCACAACATTCAACCCATTACCACCACTGTACATTAACCCACATACAGATCTAAGTGGCGACACATGATCATCTAACCTAATAATATTACTAATGCACACTGCAATGCAAGATATAAGTGTTAAACACATACAAATTTCCTGTTTAACCTATATCGCTTAAAGTGGATAGCGTAACAATGAACAAAGGAAATGGACCATCACCTGCAGGGTGTATACTTGATACCACATACCTGTAGTTCTCGATGTGAAACATTTACTAGTTACAATGAGCTGAGTTTTGACTGCCATAACTAATTAGGGCTTCGTGTTTCAGATAAATCCGAAAAAATTTGATAAACATTGTCCGGTAAAATTTCTGACAATTCGAATTTATCCGATAAACGTCAATATTAATGGGCATTTTACCCGTTCGACGGGCATTTTCAAAGCTGACAATCATCAATCGAAAGGAGCGCACCTACATCAGCGGCAGCAACCTCGTAAAATATACTTGCATCTATTACAAGCTTTAAGGTTGTCATACGAACAAACGTAGGTGTTTTGTATTCAAATATTTGTGCTTGCATGTATACGTGTGCGCGTTCAAACCTTCCAGACATCTAAAATACACTTAATGTGTTCACATGTTTTCGCGTTCAGATATAATTTCATCTAAGATTTGAGAGCACTGGGAATAAAAATAAAATAGGTCCCTTATTTTTCATCAAGATGAGAGAGGGTGGGACAAAAAGCTGAGAAGCAGCTTGACTAGCTCCTGCCCCCTTCCCCACCTCCAAATGTACAGTACGGTCCACTGTTAAAGGGAACACTCCAATGAGCACCTTTCATTTTGCTGGCGCTCTAACAGCAAGCGGACAGGGAAACATTGCTCACGCGCACTAGTCTGTCAAGAAGAGGCAGAACTGTCAACCACCAGTAGTCTTATGCAAATATAAGCCATCATGTTTTTGCAAGAGAGCGAAATTCAAACACGTCCTGCACACAAGTGTTCCCTTTAACAGTGGACCTGCCTGTACACTTTGGCAAGTTTACAGCAAGCAGTGCACATCAGCAGCCTTATTAACAGGGTGAATGAACAGGAAGTGAGAAAAAATGAAAGGATGGAGAAACAGAATTATCAGCAAAATTGCAACACATTTTAGGTAATTGGAAATAAAATTAATAGGAACACAATGCAACAACTATAATGCAAAATTCAGAGAATTGGAGATTACATGAAATAAACTCTGATAACGCCACATTTCCTCCTAAAAAAATAAACTCCGAAGAACACCATCCCAATTTCAAGAAAAATAAACTCCAAAAACACAGAGCCCAACATATAATCTACGTTAGATGCATGCTTTTTTCTCAATAATGACCCGAGGCTACCCCTAATGCACCCCCATTACATATGCTTCTTGATCAGAGCTGCTTTGTTCAAAATGTCAATTTTGTCATAATGAATAAGAAGCAAAGATACTCGCCTCTGAAGAAATTCGAGTGTCGCTCCCACACATGCAGCATATTTGATGTTCAAGCAGTAGTGAACAGCAAACAGGTACTCAACAGCCAGCTTCAAAGCGATGTTTGGCAGATGAGCTCCGTAACCACAAACAGGTGACAGGTACCTTCGGAGATGGACTGGCCTAGACGAAAGCAAATTTGCAATAAGAAAACAATATTTTATGTTACACATGCTTAGTAGTATTGCACGTGTATTCTCTGGAAGTTAATAGGAAATTATTTTAGTAAAGTTTTACAGGCAGATCAGCCAACAGTTGCAACTGGAAGTGAGGCTGTGAAAAGAAGAGAAAATAAATACGAACGTTGGGCTACGAGGGCTCAGAACACTTAAAGCAGCGTCCTTAAATACTTTTCAGGTCACGAAACTCCGATATCATGCTATGGCAGGGCAGAGCTTCATAGGCTACTCAAACCTGCCACAGCGTGGTGACATGCACTGTGCCGCTGAGGGCATCGTTCTCGTACTGACACGCTTGAGTAGTGCGAGACAAGCTCAGCGTCGTGGTACATTTTGTAATGTGCTGTTATTCTTTTAACGACGTGAAATATTAGGGGGTCAGGGGGCACAACAATGCCATGCCTGTGCTGGGTGCTTGTGGGCCACTCCTTTTACAAGACCTTCAAAGTAAAGAAGATAACGTTTCTTGGGCCCCTTTTGAGGTTTTTATAAAAACATCTACACTACACATAAAAACTAAAAATACCTGAGCAGAAGCAAAAACATGCATATATTCAGTTAAAGAAATTTCAGCTACCTAACTTTAATATATTTTGTGCAATTCATAACGAAAGTTGGCCAAAACAGCAGATCGGATGAGTGCTCCACTCCACCTCTTAGTCATTATTGACTTCCTGTGCTTCGAAAAAAATTTTGGTGGCGAAACAAATTGCTGATCTCTTCTTTCCATTAATCAGGCAATAATATATAAAATTTTGAAATAAATATAAGAGGCCGACCAGCCATCGTTTGTTCGATCTTAGGTGGAATCACCCTATAGTGTATGTAAGTGTAGCACAGACAATGGAATGGTATGCGGTTGTACCATATACAATGGTAAAATACCTCCATGTCCAAGATGCCCATCACAGTCACTACATAAGCAGGAGCAGCAGGCATCAAGGAGATCGTCAAAATATGTTTGATAATGCTTACTTTAAGTACTGAGCTCAGAGCGGTATAGCTCAATGTTAAGCATCTCCTGTGGTATGACACACGGTGCAAAACTGCACTAGATATTTGCACCTATGAAGCTGCACATGTGTCGCTGGACGACCATAATTGTATGACTAGGTTGGCGATAACAGTTCTGCTGATGAATGCCGCGTAGCCATTTGCAGAAAAGTGGCTCCTTCAAAACAATTCACATGCACGAGAGCTTAGTTGGATACTGCACAACTTTGAAGAAACATGGGCAACTAAGCAGTTACATGCGTTACTTCTTGAGCGATAGGACACCACCAAAATCACTGTCTGGGGCAACTTGCTTGCACTAGCGTGGCTCAGGGTAGAATAGTTTACTCCCATGTACATTTTCAGTTTCCATTCTGGTACGAGCTAGATATCTTTTCCTTATTAAGTTCGATAGCTGCAACAGACACCAGCATGAGCTCGTGGTTCCTGCTTGGCCAAACGCTTTGGACAACTGCCTATTTGCCTGCATCCCCCGCTAGTAAGCCTTTAGCAATGTTTCACCTATGCAGTGGAAATCAGAGAATGACTGCTAACCAATCAATCATTGCTGGCATTGCACCCCGGGAACTGACTAATCTATGCACAAATGCGACTCACATGCAACGTATATATGTTAACAGTGCCTCTCACCTCATGCACTTGTGTGAGTTGGTTGAGGTCATCTTTGAAGAAGGCCACTGCAGGGGTATTAGCCTAACTGTTCCTGCATCGTTGATCCCATGGCTCATTTCAGCTTGATTTATCTAGGGTAGCATCATTCCTAGTGTTCGAGAGAAAGAATGACGGGGGCCGCAGCCCTATATCTTTCAGCAGATTACGCAACTTCCCATCCAGTTGCACACCTGTAAGTCTAAAAAAGATGCAACACATCATTAAATACCATCCATGTAACCACACACAATTCTTACAAGTAGGGCAATTGCGAGCTGGCCGCATTTTTATATCACTGGAATACATATACAAACATAGCCTGTTGTATTGTTTTGGCACATGCATGATGTCTGCATTCAAACATGGTTTTTCTTCATGATGTCAAGAAAATCCTTGGAAGCTTAGTTACAAGGCAATACCTGTGCATGTTACAACTGTATTTTCGTTCTCTCTTTTGCACTTTTACAAGTATTCAGCTTCCTATGAAAGCCATTCCCATCAGGGCATCACTGACCCTTTGACAAGCTACAGAGCAGGCTCACAAATAGCTTATGCGTTTGCTCGACTTATATTCTTGCATCATTAGTCCAAAAAATGCTCACCCTAAACCGTATGCTTCCGGATTCTTGACACTTCAAGCACGCTTCAGTTGAGCTACAGGCATTCAGACACAACCAAATGAACTGAACGGACAATTAGGCCAGGGAAAGCATGGAGAATGGTAATTCTTGTTGTTGACCGTGGCGTACTCATTGTATTGTGAATTACATTGAATTCAAGAGAACGAAAAATCACTCTTTCCATCAGTGGCATCTGAACTAACTACCCTAGAATTATGCGTCCAATTCTCTACCATTTGAACTATCATGGAATACTTTCCCATTGACGTCATTGGGTATTTCTGTGCATGTAATTCCTGGGAGTGTTAGCCAGCGCTGCTCGTAGACCAGGCAGTGAGTGCAGAAGACTCTTTTTGCCAGCAGGCATCGCATGACACGTGGTCTTTGCACGAGGCAGCAGCTGACCAATAACCCTTAAGGTTTATTACACAGCCTTGAGGCACTGAGTCCACCGTGGCGAGGCCCTCCCCGTGAACGAATGAAAGAATGGGATCAAATCCCACCGACCGAAAGGAAGATTTTTCGTCCACTTCAATTCATTTCAATTTATGTCACAATTGCACGCTACATTTAAGACATCGATTAACCTACTCTATGTGTTCCCTGGCCTAATTGTTTGTTGGACTTTTTTGCATGTGTCCAACATATAAATGAGCCCCCCGGAAAAAATTCCCCGTTTTTCTTGTAGACATTATTTCCTATTAGAATGAGACAGGGACAATGTTCAGGCATATGCTCACTCTACTTTACGAGAAGGACTCCCACTCATGTCTATGTAGCTACTCAATCATTATGGATGGAAACACCCAAAGTGAACTAACAAACGTTCAGTAAGATTGCACATTTAAAATTATTTTGCAATATATAGTTAAAAGCAGAAGCTACCTCTAAAGTGTTTGGCACAAAGAAGGAAAGTGGTCGTTACTATTCTCAGTTTTCGGAGAATGATGCTGTAGTACACAGCTATTTTTTTCAATTGAAGACGAGTTTGATGTTTCTTGCCACGCTCACAACTGTCCATTCTGCCGCATTCACCTTTACTCACTGTTGTACAGAATTAATTTGCTGGCATATCAACCCCACTTGTGCACGTTAGACTCATTCAAAGGAGTGATACCGACGCACTCTCCTTAACCCCTGCTTCCGCTATGACACACACTCTGTAACAGGTACTCATGCACGTACCACCGTATTTACTCGAATTTAACGCGAGTTTTTTTTCCAAGATTTTTGCTACCTAAAGTCGACCCTCACGTTACAATCGAGTACCGAAATAGCTATTATTTCTTCCTGGACGGAACGAAAACTCACCCCTCGCGTTACAATCGAGTAAATACGGTACATCCCTACAATCTCTGACCAGAACTAAACATATATCACATACACCGCGCGGCAACATAAAGCGTGTTTGTTCAAGGGCGAAAGGAAATCGCCGGGACGTCGGCGCAGTGGCGATCAAGACATCTGATCCGCGTCGGCTGGCGCGCTTCGCAAAATAGCCGCGCTGTGATAACCGCAGCTCACGAGATGAATTTTTCACGAGATCGGCGACAGCGGTAGCGAGACGTAGAGGCTGCCCAACGGATAACACTCTACGCTTTATGCCAGCCCACTGTGATTGACTAATTTTGTCCGCGAAAATATCCTTTCATCTTATATTCCGTAGTAGCGTGCGCAGCTGAACCGTCCAAATGTTTTTTTTTTTTTTTTCCCAGTGTAGCGCGGATGTGCCGACACAAGTTCGTTCAACGACACACCATACACGACGCGAATCACCACGGCCAAACGAAGAAACGAGCACCGGCACGCATTTCGGCGACAAAGTTGCGACAATGTTCCCAGGGTGACTACTCATGCAGCCTGACTGTACAGCAAGCTCTGCGGTTCAGCTACGTGACCACAAATAACAACGGCGGCTGAACGTCGCCAAACAACTCACACGAGATTAGCCTGCAGCGAGGAAGCACGCCATAAAGACAACTCCCTGACACCGGAAAAACATCAAGTTACTGGAACTTACCGTGCAATGCCTTGAGAGTAGCCGTCGCGTCTGCGACATCGTCGATGCTGCAGGGCTGGACCTTGCTCTCGTAGCGAAAAAAGTGCGGGAAGGTCAAAAACAAAGCCGCCGCCCTGCTCGTGAAATTTCAAATCTCAAACTACCGCTGCTACCGTCGCAACAACGCGTGCGCAATATTGCCGTCTCCTAAGTGTTCTTGAGCGCGATGACGTGAAACGGTCGCGGCGCGGATTCCGCCGAACAAAGAAGTAGTTCGTTCGAAGTTTTAATGCTGCAAAAGCGAAATCGCTGTGGTACGGGCCCTTGTAAATCGTAGAATGCAACCACACTCACCTAAGACCAATCACAGTAAATGTAACTACTTATCGTGCCCCTAACAAAATTCTGTTGGGAAATTGGTTGGGAACCGTTAAGGCGCGCTACGGGATGCTGGCGTTACGGCGTTCGCGCGGCTTCGGTCCCGTAGCGCGCTCCTGTAAATGTACGGTGTTTTGTAACAGTGTAGTCAACGGTACATGCATACCGATCTTGCAAATGCTCATTGTTGTCATACTTGTTCTGACGGTTCTTGCAAGGGCAATGCTTCCTTTCCTGCTAATGACAGTGTACTTGAGCCACAGGGCTCCTTAGCGGCACCAGTTCAATGTCCGGCTGCGGTGCCCAGCCAAAATGCTTCTTTTTCTTCTCGTATGCCTTTAGTTGAGCCACAGAGATCCTTAGCGGCACCAATTCAAAGTACGGCTGTGGTGCCCAGCCACAGTACTTCTAATGAATGCATAGTAGAGCCATCGGGCCCCTTACAGGCACCCTGTCAACGTTCGGCTGTGGTGTCCAGCCCCCATAATGTTCCTCCGTGCCCCGAGCACACTTCAGAGTCGTCGGACTCTTTAGAGGCACCTTACGAATGCTCGACTGCCGTGCCCAGTCCCCATGCAGATAATTCTTTTAACAATAATGGGCATGATTCAGAGCCGTCAGGCTCCCATGCATCGCGTTGTCATTCTCCGTCTTCAGCCAACGCTGAAGGGCGCTTAAGCGAGTCTTCGGACTCCCATTATTCCCCGCTTTCAGATGTTCCTGAGCAGCGCTTCAGCGAGCCGGAAGGCTCAAGTTCCTAACATGCACTACTTTCTGTTTCGCAAGAGAGTGCTTCGGCACAACATGTGCCTCGGCGATCTACACGATCGCGAAAAAAACCTTTCAAGTTTAAGGACGTTGTGTCATGATTTTTTTTCATTATTCTTCATTATTCAATGTTCAATGTTATTCATTATTCAGTGTCAAAAGTGCATTGTACTCTGTGCTTTTTCTTATTTTCATAAGGTCATATTGGGTGAACAATGTGCCTGTGTTGTCTAAACTTCAATTCATTCTCTTCATGTGGTGTAGTCCCTATTTCTAATGTACAAGGATGATATCACATTCTCTTCATCATCCGGGGGGGGATGATTGGTGTGTATTTTTCATTCAAAGGTATATAAGGATGTGAAGTTATCTGCATTCAGAATTGTATAAGAATGTACGACCCCGCATGCCTTTCCTCAAACAAGGGGTGTGGTGTGGTGTCGGGTTCGGTTTCGCTTTCGCATACAGAAATGACACCCTTAGAGGGCGCTGCACAGATGTATATATTCGGTGCATTGCGTAAAAAAATTCGGCAGATCCCACGCACTGTGGGAATCGATGTAATGCAAGCAGCCAGCAAAGAGCTGCATACATCGCTTTGTTTATTTTTGAGCCAAATGAAATCATTCATGCCATGGCATCTAGTTCACCATATATCACATGTTTGCCATGCACGCGTGAACGCACAATGTGGTATATACCATGCCAATGAAACGTATATTCTGCTATATACACTGCATGGCCGGTCATTTATATTCATCACGCACTCCTGTCATGCCATACCAATTTTGATATACCCAGTTATCTAAACGGCCGAAAGCGCACCATAACAGTGTCATGTAAATTATACCGTACATGACATACTTAACATATTCCATGTTAAGACCTGTCATTTATGTTCGCCATACAGTCACATCGCACAATACTAATTTTGGTGTATATCAAACGAGCGGAATGGCAGCGAGTCCACCATGAGCGTGGCATGTAAATCATGCCATACATGACATGCATGTCATGGTTTTCATGTTACCACCGTTTATTCATTTTCTTCATACAGTCACATCGCCCAATACCACTTTTGGTGTATATCAACCTAGCTAAACGGCCGCGAATGCGTCATGAGCGTGGCATGTAAATTATGTCGTGCATGACACGCGTGTCATGATTTTCATGTTACCTGCTCTAATTTACGTTCATCGTACAGTCGCGTCGCGCAATACCAATTTTGGTGTATATCAAGCCAGCGAAACGGCCGCGAGTGCGCCATGAGCGCGGCAAGTAAATCATGACATACATGACATGCATATCATGGTTTTCGTGTTACCACCTCTAAATTACGTTTGTCATACAGTCGCGTCGTGCAATACCAATTTTGGTGTATATCAAGCCCGCGAAACGTCCGCGAATGCACCATGAGCGTGGCATGTAAATCATGACATGCATGTCATGGTTTCATGTTACCACCTTTTATTCATGTTCTTGATACAGTCACATCGCGCAGTACCAATTTGGGTGCATATCAATCTAGCGAAACGGCCGCGAGCGCACCATGAGCGTGCCATGTAAATCATGTCGTACATGACACGCATGTCGTGATTTTCATGTTTCAACCTCTAATTAACGTTCGCCATACAGTCGCGTCGTGCAATACCAATTTTGGTGTATATCAAGGCCGCGAAACGGCTGCGAATGCACCATGAGCCTGGCATGTAAATCATGACATACATGACATGCATGTCATGTTTTCATGTTACCACCTGTTATTCATGTTCTTCATACAGTCACAGCCGCAATACAAATTTCGATGTGTATCAACCTAGCGAAACGGCCGCGAGTGCGTCATGAGCGTGGCCTGTAAATCATGACGTGCATGACACGCGTGTCATAATTTCATGTTACCACGTGTCAGTTATGTTCGTCATGTCCGAAATGTCTCGTGATACCAGTTTTCGTATATATCCCTTCATTTAACGGCTGCGAGCGCCCCGAGGACCATGTCATGTAAATCACGCCGCACATGACATGCGTGTCATGATTTGCACGTAGGACCTGTCATTATGTTCGCCATGAATTCTTGTCACGTCATACCAGTTTTGGTATATATGAAATTAACGGAATGGCCGCGAGAGCCCCAAGGCCGTGGAATGTAAATCATGCTGTTCATGACATACATGTCATGATTTTCATGTTATGAATTGTCATTTATGTTCGTAATGCGGTCATGTTATTTCATACCAATTTTGATATACATCCGATAAACGAAACGGCCAGGAGAGCACAAAGTCGTAGGCGGCTAGATAGATAGATAGATAGATAGATAGATAGATAGATAGATAGATAGATAGATAGATAGATAGATAGATAGATAGATAGATAGATAGATAGATAGATAGATAGATAGATACGCTCAAACTCGCACAGTTCGCTAAGAAATGCTTCGTATTTAAAAGCAGCTCCGCTTGGGTCTCGGCTGCTGCTCTTTCCTCCTTCCCGGCTCTCCGGGCGCCCGGCCCTTTGTTCTTCGTGCGGCGTCGGCGTCCCGTACGGCCGCGGCGCGACACAACAATACGATGTCTCTTACACCGCCTGCGCAGCACAGGCTCTTCAGTTGCGAGATAAGGGTACAAAATATTTCGCTTTTCATACTGTGTTGAAAAGGAATTGTTATATCACACACGATTTATATCAGTACAGATAAACACATCTTCATACCAGAAATAGATTGACGAGGATCACAAAACAGGCTTCACTCACAGACATAACTCGGTGTGTGGGAAGACGTGGAGGAAACATGTGTAACTGATGTTTAAAGCTACGCACACATATTCGCTTTGTCACAAGCAGCTGGGTATACATATATGCATGGCACGTTCAAACAGAAAGTAAGAACAAGACATCGTTAGATATACTTTGTGTATGTATTCGGCATTGCTGCCCCCAGCAACCGATGCATAAGCCTAGAAGATGAATGCGCATTGGTTGAGTTTCAGATGCGAAGCAACCAGACATTGTTCTTCTCACCCGCGCCACCCCCCTCCGTTTTTCGGGGAGAAATCACGAGCCGGCAGCGAGCCGGCGGGCGCGCGCGCCTCGACATGCCTGCCCTAAGCCCTTGTCTCGTGACTCTCGCGCCGGCAATGTGGACAGCGGGCCGCTGCTTGTCGTGCGGAGGTTCCGTCGGGCCGGACGCCGCCGCGGCCTGCTTTCCGCCAGTGTGTAGGTACCAGCGGCCAAATCTTTCACTATCGTGCGCGAGCGCCGACTTTTTTGTGCGTCAGCGCCGCACGACGGAGCCAATTTGCAAACAGGGCGAGAATAAACGCATGCCCACGAAGCGCGCTCAGCTGGGCCCATCGTCTCCTTATCTGTTCTTTCGCGGGAACCGTCACTCTGCATTAACTCAGTTTAAACGAACAGGCAGCGCGTCTTGCTCGTATCTTATATTCCGAAGTTCAGCAAGCGACCGAGAAAATGAAATCCGCAGCCGTCGCACGCCCTCGCGCATGAGATATGCTGACAAATGTGGTTAGTTCATTGGTTATCTGGCACGCGCGTCTTTCGCGTCCGCCGTGATCAGGCGACGCAAATGCTTTTTAAAGACGATAGTCTTCTTGGGGAACTTAAACGCAGAAATTTTGGTCTGTCTTTCTGTCTGTCTGTCTGTCTTTCTGTTTGTCGGCACGTCCCTCGATTCAGCCACTCGGCCAAAGTTGAACCACTTGCCCAAGGGCCAGCCGTCTTGAACTGGTACGGCTGTTCATACTTGTGAACGCTGTCGATCAAAAAGTAAATATCATGCATATCTGAGGTGCAACATCACTAGGTAAGTATTAGGTGGCGTGTTCCTTTAATAGAAAATGCATACATACGTAATTTTAAGGACCCTAGTTTCTCAAGCTGCGCTGAAAATGCATAAGAATGAAAGCTTGAGCGAGTTGGTATGCGTTCATCTTGTTGAAACAGCGCTCACTAGACGACGATGAAGTAAAAGAAGGCACAGGACAGGCGCTGCCTGTCCTGTGCCTTCTTTTACTTCGTCGTCGTCTAGTGAGCGCTGTTTCAACAAAGGTGAAAATGCGACTGAGCTGAAATTTGCCTTCCTCCGTGCCCTTCGCACGAGCTCATGGTTGTGTTTCGGTTTCGGTTCTGTATTGCACTGTACGAATGCCATGGGTTGGTGTTGAAAAACTTTAGTTTTGAGAAGGCCAAGAAGGTGAAAAAAAATATTTAAAAAATGAAAAAAGCAGCGTTGTGGGCGGCCTTCAGGCTGCCGGTTGTGGGCGCCGCTCTGGCGTTCCTGTTTTACCCAGGCGATGGGTAAATAAAAGAGTGTGTGGAGAGTACTCGTTGAGTGCGGACGTTTCTCTGCTTCAGCGCTTCGCGCCAAACCGCTTTTTCGGGCTGGCTGGCGTCCCCGCCGGTCGCGTTGGTCACCGCCGGTCTTCGCCTGCTGCTGCGCCGGGACTACCAGCACGCAACACAGCACTCATGTTTCCCGACGTATTGCCAGATGGCGTCCATATCTCACACAGCGCCTCTTCTATCGTCTTTACACGACATTTGCAGCGAAGCACGCAGATACGCGGCCAATTTTTTTTCTGCACTTTCGCCCTGTTTGCAACTTGGCTCCGTCGTACTGCGCCCATAGGCGAGAAATTGCTCGCATTGCACAGCCCGTCCAACGTGACGTGCGTGCGGGGGAGAGGGCACACCTTTTTCTCAGTGATATTGTTCAAATGGCCATAATCAACGCAGAACCGCAGCTTGTCGTCCTTTTTCGTCACTAAGACCAATAACTCCTAGCTGGCTGGATGATGTAGTTGTGCAGCAGATCGACGACTTGCTGCTTTATGGCTTTTAAATGAGAAGCATTGCATGGCGAACCTTTGCACATCTATCTATCTATCTATCTATCTATCTATCTATCTATCTATCTATCTATCTATCTATCTATCTATCTATCTATCTATCTATCTATCTATCTATCTATCTATCTATCTATCTATCTATCTATCTATCTATCTATCTATCTATCTATCTATCTATCTATCTATCTATCTATCTATCTATCTATCTATTATCTATCTATCTAGCCGCCTACGTGTGGGTGCTCTCATGATCACTTCCTTAATTTGGTGTAGACCAAACTGCCATGAGAGGGCAAGAGTATTTGACGAATATGACTGTCTGGTCATGAAATGAATAACGTAGCAATCCTGCCGCGTACGTCGTCAAACCGTTTCCTCCAGATACGAGTGGCACATATCCGTTACCACGGGCCGCCATGTACGGATATGCGGCACAGGTGGTTGAGAGCTTATATCTACCCAGGAACGGCGAGAACAGACATTGGTAATTTAATGCGAGAGCGTTAAGAAAAACCGACATCGGCAGCGCTGACCCGACGAATTGAAAGAATAAAAAACTGGGATACCAGTAGGAATTGAACCCAAGCATTTGCGTGACAATCAGGTATTCTACCACAGAGTCACGCCAGGTCTATAAACTGGTTTGAAAAAACAGCCTACGCAGGCGTAATGTCGGTGCAACGTCAACTGGAGTTGTGGTGCTGGCTATGTAATTTTGCAAAAAAAGCTGTAAACACTAAATGATTCTCCTACGATGTGCACTACAATAGAGGCGTCATATTAGATTGACGTCTGTGGTTTCAGTGTTGGCTCCGCTTTATAGCAGTCTAATAAACACTACATTTGTATTCATATGATTCAGCAAGCAATATTGAAGCATTGCTCGACCCCGGAAGAATACACGAACGAAAGTTACGTGATATTTACATCATCGCACCGTAAAGAGCACTTAGTCCGCCAGAACGACGCAGTGTCATCTTCATTTATTACGAGGCTGGGTAATGGCCTCATGCTGACAGAGGACGATGCCAGATTGACTGACAGCCGCTTTTTAGACTAGGCTACGTAGACGACATACGGCAAGACAGTATACGAAACGACAAGCGCCATCAACTGATGTTGGTCGTCTAGCACTATCCAGGCATATACCAGCCTCGACGGCGTATACCTCACCACGCGAGCCAGGTTTGGACATGTCGCCAGCTATATCAACAGAAGACATGACCGGGGCATTCACGATTTCCAACAGCTCTACTATACTTCGCTACACATGGATCCCACGTCACCGCGATCACGACCAAATCCTCATGGCGCTTCAGCATGTAACGGACGCCGAGTAAGCTTTTCAGAGCTCTGAACTTATCTACGGGTGCCATCAGCTATTATATGTTAATCATGTTGGTGTTGAACAGGTTTGCGCTCTGGCCTTCGGAACTCAGCAAGATTATTTGTTGGTTTTAGCTCGTTGGGGCAGAACTTTACGACCATTTGGTATTTCTAAACCTTGAATTTGTACTGATAAAAAATCCCACTTTAACCTGGGATGATCACCATTGCAAATGACTCCTTGGTTGTTGTATCTTTTTACCAGATGGCCTCTTCTATATTTAATGGCGAAGGTATGGAGTTTGGTTTTTGTCTGTAGGCGCCTAAGAGCAGCGCGCTATAAGCAGATGGATATCACTCCTTAGAAGCCAGCGCTAAACCAGTAAGGGAATAAATGAATGTAGCACGTCAGAGATCATCCGGCATGTCGACGCTCCGAATTGTCAAGCTACAACTGCGTAGAATATCCATGTCAATGTTTGCCTCCGTCAATGTCCACGTCAGTAGAAAAGCTGGCCAACAAATGATCTCAGTCTATTCTAAGAATAAAGGGCCTAGTGCATGGCCGACATACGCTTTCAGATGAAAAGCACATTCCGAGGAAAGAAAATTATCTGGTGCGACTATGTGGGTGCAGATGGTAAACAGTGCTCAAGAATTAATTCTTAATGTTGCAATCCACTCTGCTATTTGTATGTGAGCACGTGAGATTGATCATGTACGTTGACTCTATGTGGGCAACGATATTCAAGGAAGTGTAAATGAAATGGTTTCGTTGTTTCGAAATACAGTTCTTTTTGTCGGAGGACTGCTGACCCCGGCATCGATTCGTGAACTTTCTGCCTCAGCCACACTTCAGTTAGAGCTGTGTGAATGGCTCAAATTTTCAAGTTTGATCCAGCTACAACTTACTTTGAAGGCGTCCTGCAAAATTATTTACGATACAGTGAGGTGACATACAGGTCATGGGCACTCTTACGCAGTGCCGTACTATCAAAATTCATTTTGCCACGTGTTGTGAATGCGACAACTTCAATGTGGCTTTGGCCACCTCCTTCGACATGCATGAAAGACGTAGCCATTCCGATAATTGAAGTATTACAATGCGCAAACAAACGTTCATTGAGGGAATGACTAGAAGCCATTGAGGAACATGCATTACCACATGCGAATAATGTTTCGGAAAAGAGTACCAATAATTCAGTTATTACTTCGTTGAAGGCTCAGGCAACCGAGAATGATGAAGTTTCTGACTCTTCCGATTTAACGAATATTGACATGGCGAGCTTGTAAGAACAGCTTAAATATGTGTTAACTGCGGAGCACTTAATGCCGCCGGGCTGTCGTAGGCTATGATTGTATGTTCTCGTCGTAGATTGGCGTAACGCAGGCAAGGATATTCATTTGTGCGCACGCTGACGCCAAAGAGAAGTCTTCCTGTTGTTCTTCGAGTGCCTTGATGATCATATAACGCAGGCAAAAGAACATATAGCCTAACCAAGTGCATCATATTGAGTCCGCGCTAGCGCAAAAGACATGCCTTCTACCCTTGTTTTTCGAGGAATTTGATGATGATATTAAAGCAGGCAGAACCACATATCGCAAAGACCACTGTAGCATATTGAGCGCGCACTCAATATGGTGCAGTTTCCGCAGTTGCTCAATAGGCTACGCTCAAAAAAAATTACTGCAGCTTGCGCAATGTTGCCAAATGCTCGGTCACAGAAGAGCTGGTGGGCTTGAGGCAGAAGAGGAAAAAAAATCACGCTATATCCACAAAGTGAATGATGTTTGAGGAACTGGCTCGGAGATAATGGGGTAAAATGTGAATGTTCCATACACTTTCTCTTATGTCACATAATCACGTCACACGTTTTTATAGTAGCGATTGTGGTCAGGTGGTTGTCGAACCACACGCGGTCACAGGCCTTGCAGCTGTGGCCGAACGTGTGGTCGAGGAAATCGAGGAAGTGTTGTTTTGCCTGCGTTAATGTCATCATCAGGGCGCTCGAAGAAGAAGAGGATGAAGACTTTTCTTTCGCGCGAGCGTGCACATACTACGATTGACTATGCTATAGACCATTTCGCTGTTTACAAACAAAGCTGCTGGACAACTTCCTGTTTTGTGCGCCGGAGTAGCCGAGTAGCGTTGGCGAGGAACAAAAGCCTTAGCGAGTAACCGGCACATTTTCAACACTTTTCTCCCTGTGTCTGGCCAAATATTTTATAAAATATTTTACTGAGCTGCACACACAACATTATAAGAGTTAGTCCTTCACTTTCAGCGCCTTCTTTTTACCTGAAAGCGGAAAAAGAGTCTTTCCTTACTCTGGCACAACTTCAAAAGCATGCTTTCTGCTTCGGTGTTAGAGAGTGATAATTGAAGTGACCGGAAGTTCCTTGGGTGCAACACCTGCTGCGGCTATGGCAATCTTGAAACCGACCGAAAAGGCGAATATGTGGTTTTACCTGCGTTATCATCACCAAGGCGCTCGAAGAAGAAGATGAAGAAGACTTCTCTTTCGCGCGAGCTGCGTCTGTAGCGGTCGCCTATGGAACAAAGGTTACGCTTACGACGCGGGACATTGCCCCAGTTAAGTACCTGGCAAGCCAGCTCCTAAAATGCGCAGCTTGCACTAATGGCGCAAGGCTGGAAGCTTCACCGGAGCTAGTGCTCGAACTATCTAAGTTTTGCTATTATTGCCAAGCGTTTGCTGAAAGGCTATCTTTTTGCTAATAGTTCTAAGTATACCTACATTTGGCTAGACTTCGCTAGACATGTCAGGTGACAAACCTGTTACGTGATGTTGTGATTTTAGTCTCGTCACTAGCTTTACATGGTTTTGGGTGGGAACACGTCACTTGAGCAGCTGTTACGTGGTTTATGGCGCGGAAATGTCTCGTGACTAGCTATTAGGGGACGTGCTACCTTCTACGGGCGTGACAAAATGTTACGGGATTTTTAGTCACGTGGGAAGATGTTACGTGATTTTGGTCACGTTAATAGTTATTACGGTATGCTTCGAAATATTGGTAAAAAGCCTGCGAGCAATGCAGACCTTTACGACCTCACTTGTTTCTTTTTAATTTTTTTATTTCTTTCTTCCCTTCTTTGTTTCTTCTTCTTCCATCTCTCTGTCCATTATATGTGATTTTTGTCGCTATTTTTTTTCTTACTGTCTCTGTGTACTTCGTTGTCTTCTCGCTCTTTCTTTTTCTTGCCCTTCTTTCTCTGTCACTCTCTCTATTTATAACTTCTTTTTCTTTCTATCTCTTTTCTTTTTACTGCAACGTACTCTCGTTTTTGTATTTCCATGTAACTGATCCGTTACAGGTATAGCCACTGCCTTTTGCAAACCACGCCCGAGTGTCTGGGAAGCTTCCATATAATTTTGAATCTTCTGTTAGGTCTGAGCTCGCAAGCGCGAACACTTGAGTTGGTTCTGAAACTAGGGCAGCCTCCAGCGATAAGACTCGAACATTCTATGCCACATGTATAAATACCGTCGCGCCTACCCGCAGATCAGAATATCGGCGGCTGACGTTCTATTCGCCGCTATCAGTGTACAGTGTGTGTTGCTGTAGTTTGGGTTTTGATCTCCCGGGCACAGGTTCGCATTACTGAAGACATTCACCTTGAAAACGCCAACTGATGCCTTCATCAACGTCACGACCACGTAGCAACATCTGTCTCAATCTCACTTTCTTTTTCTGTTTTTTTTTATATTCCTATCTCTCTCTTTCTACCCTTCTCTTTCTCTCTGTGCTGTGCCTTACTCTCTCTTTCCTCCTTTCTCTCCTCCCCCCACATATCTCTCCTCATCTTCAATTCTTTTTTCCAGCCACCTCGCTATACTGTACTATACACGTCTATGCTATGCTCGTCTAGCGTGTCTTGATACCCGAGTGGCTAGGACGCTGGCCTTGACATCCCGCCGCTTCAGCGGAATTTTTTTCGCCAAGCCTTTCTCGTTCTTCATTTATTTCTTCCTGTCTCTCGCTTTCTTTCTGTCTCTCTGTCTGTACCCGTTCCTTCCTCTCACCCACCAGGGTTATTAGAGGCCACGCTGGAGAAATTGTTTTCGTAGCGAAGCAGATGAGGTAAAGAACAAATCGGCGCACGTCTTGTGGGAGCGAGGCAGAAGTGGAAAAGAAGAAGCGAGAGCATACCGGTTCATGATGATGATAATTACTGTTCGCACAATCCGGCGCCACAAAATGCCTAAAGAGCTCCGCTCTTAAGAGAAGACAAAAGTGAGGAAGATACCGAAGACAGTGCGAGCTGGGTTATGAAGTCGGCCAATCCCCCTCGTGGGTATGAGCCAGTATCCTTAGGGCAAACAAACAAACAAACCGTTCTTTACGCCACAGGGCAAACTGTACTTGTTATACTGCCCTTCACATGGCTATGGTTTCTCCATTATGACAGCAGTGCTGTTAATGTCGACGTTGACCATGTGTCGCAAATAGACAATTATTATCATCGTTAATCGGTGCGTGTCACCTTTACCCTTTTTCATCGCCCTCCTCTTCGTCTTCTGCTTCGCTGCTTCACGGTCGAGAGAGCGAGTGAACAGAGATAGAGAGAGAGAGATATAAAGAGAATGAAGAAAAAAGAGAAAGACAGTATTTCTTGCTGAAATAAATGATGGCAGTTAGCACAAAGGCGCGTAAAGCTTCGCACGGCGAAGGATTTTCACGTTATTGACGTGTTGACCAGACGGTCGTATTCGTCAGACCCTTTTGCCCTCCCATACCCATATTGGTCTATGCCATATTAAGGAGGTGATGACGAGAGGACCCCGACGTGGGCGACTAGATAGCGACATAGGTAGATACTTAGATAGAAACGCCCAAAATGCCTTTGGCTCGCTAATAAATGCTTCGCATTTAATGACGGGATAGACTAGTCATGTAAGTCGTGAGACAATTTCCTCCGATCACGTGTGGCGCATACGTGCACACCACACACTGAGCTGTGCGTCACGTGTAATAGAAGGACCATCTTTATAGTGTATATTATCCCAGGAAAGTAAAAAGAGACATTGAAAACGACATGATTAAATTATGGAATTACATCCTCGTGGTCTTAGGATACATGAAGGGGTGTCACTGCAAGTAGTGCGGTAACAAACATCAATTATGCTAGGAGGATAGAAATCAATACAAGGGACAAAAGCGAAAATCCAAACACGATGAAGTCATAATTTTTGCTCATTGAAGGCTTTCATGGTTGCCTGTTAGCGTGGCACCGCTATTTTGTTAAGATCATGACGCAATGACATATCAATATCCGGGGAAATTTATAGTATCTAGGAAACGGATGTTGCGATGTTAAACCTTGTTTGAGTAATTATAAGTGTGCGGATACTGTTGCGTCAGTTCGTTTATGAAGAGCGTCTACTTTGGGAAGAATGCCTATATTAGTTTACATGAATCACAAGCGTTCTCTCCTCGAATCCTGATGGCACTTCAGCATATAACGGAAGCCAAGGAAGCTTTTCCGTGTTGCGAACTTACTTATGGGTGCCATCAGCTACTATATGTTTATCATATCGGTGTTGAAAAGATTTTTGCTCTGTCCTTTGGAACTTGGCAAGATTGTTCGTTGATTTTAGCTCGTTGGGGCAGTACTTTACGCATATTTGGTATTTGTAAACATTGAACTTCTACCGGTAAAAAAGAACTCTCTCTTTAACCTGCAATGATGACCATTAGCAATGACTGGTTGGTTGTGGTATTTTTTAACAGATGGCCTCTTTGTATATTTAATGACGCAGTGTTGGAGTTTTGTATTTCTCTGTAGGCGCCTTACAGGCGCGCGCTATAGGCAGATGAATATCACTTTTTCGAAGCCAGCGCTAAAACAAGTAACGCAAATAAATGAAAGGAGCACGTCAGAGATCATCCGGCATGTCGGTGCTCCGAAATGTCAAGCTAGAACTTCGTCAGTATCCCCGTCAGTATCCGCGTCAGTGTGAAAGTTAGCCAAACAATGACCACATTCTTTTCTAAGTATAAAGTGTCTAGCGCATTGTCGACATACGCATTCAGAGGAATGGCATATTCCAAAGAATGAAAACTATCCAGTGCGCACAAGTGGGTTCAGGTGGTAAACAGTGCTCGAGCATTGATTCTTAATTTGCAAGCCATTGCAAAAGCACTCCTTATCCCGGCATCGATTCGGGAACTTTCTGCCTCAGCCACCCTTTAGTCAGAGCTGTGTGAATTGCTCAATTTTCTAAGTTTGATCGAGCTACAATTTGCTTTGAAGGCATCCTGCAAAATTATTTACGATACAGTGAGGCGGCATGCAGATCATCGGCACTCTTACGCAGTGCCGTGCTATCAAAATTCATTACGCCACGTGTTGTGAATGCGAGAGCTTCAATATGGCTTCGAAAACCTCCTTCGTCATGCATGAAAGACATAGCCATCCCGACAGTTGAAGCATTACAATGCGCAGACAAACGTTCATTGATGGAATGAGTAGAAGGCATTGAGGAACATACATTACCACACGCAAATAATGTTTGGGAAAAGAGTACCAATAATTCAGTTATCACTTCGTTGAAGGCTTAAGCAACCGAGAATGACGAAATTTCTGACTCTTCCGATTTAACGAATATTGATATGGCGAGCTTGTAAGAACTGCTTAAAAATGTGTTAACTGCGGAGCACTTGAGGACGCCGGGCTATCGTAGACTGTGATTGCATGCTCTCGTCGTAGAGGGGCGTAACACAGGCAAGGCGTATAGATGTGAGCGGGTGCTTACGCCAAAGAGAAGTCTTCCTGTTGTTCTTCGAGTGCTTTGCTGATGATATAACGCAGAAGAAACAACATAAAGCATAGCGAAGTGCATCATATTGGAGGGCACTCGTGCCAAAGAGATCTATTCTTGCTAAAGGGACCTTTTAACAAATTTGTTGGGTTCCAAAAGTGTGTTTTTTGTAACCAATACATGTGTTATGTTAAATAAACTTTCAAACTTTCTTGTTTTTCGAGCACTTTGGTGATTATGTTAAAACAGGCAAAACCACATACAGCAAAACCCACTGTAGCATATTGAGCGCGCACTCAATATGCTGCAGTTTCTGCAGTTGCTCAACAGGCTATGGTAAAAAAAATAGGCAGCTTGCGCAATATCGCCCAAGGCTCGGTCACAGCAGAGCTGCTGGGATGGAAGGAGGAGAGGAAAAAATGTGCCGCTTGCACTAATAGCGCAAGGCTTAGAATCATCCTTGGAGCTAGTGCTCGACCTACCTAAGTTTTCCTAATATTGCCAAGCTTTGCTGAAAGGCTAAGTTTTTTGCTAATAGTGCTAAGAATGCCTAGACATGGCTAGACTTGGCTAGACATGTAACGTGACTGCCTGTTACGTGTTGTTGTGATTTTAGTCACGTGACTAGCAGTTTCGCAGTTTTTGGTGGGAACACGTAACTTGAGGAGCTGTTACGTGGTTTGTGGCGCGGACATATCTCGTGACTAGCTATTACGCGACGTGCTACCTGTTACGCGCGTGACCGAACGTTGCGAGATTTTTAGTCATGTGGCAAGATGTTACGTGATTTTGGTCACGTGACTAGTTATTACGTGACACTCCGAACTATTGGTACCAAGCCTGCGGGGAATGCAGAGCTGGTTGACCTTGCTTGTTTATCTTTATTTTTCTATTTCTGTCTTCCTCTCTCTGTTTCTTCTTCCATCTCTCCGTTTATTCTATGTCATTTTTTGTCCATGTATATTTCTATCTTTTTCTTACTGTCTCTGTGTATTTTATTGTCTTATAGCTCTTTGTTTCTCCTTCTTGCTCTTCTTTCTTTCTCTCTCATTATACTGTCATGTTATACTGCCTCTCTTTATATAACCTCCAGCGATAAGACTCGAGCGTTCTATGCGACATGCATAAATGTCGGTGCGACTAGCCGCACATCAGATTATCGGCGGCCGACGCTCTGTTCGCCGCTATCAGTGTGCACTGTGTATTGCTGTAAACGGATTTTCATTTCCCGGGCACAGGTTCGCCCTACTGAACTGAAGAGTTTCATCTTGAAAACGCCGGCTGCTGCCTTCGTCAACGTCACGACCACGTGGCAATATCTGTCTCAATCTCATTTTCTCTTTCTGTGTTTTATCCCTTTCTTTCCCTCTGTTTCTCTCTTTCTCTTTTTCTCTATGCTGCAACCACGTGGCATATCTGTCTCAATCTCACTTTCTCTTTCTGTTTTTTATATTCCTTTCTCTCTGTCTCTCCTTTTGTCTTTCTCTCTATGCTGTGCCTTACTCTCTCTTTCCTCCTTTCTCACCCCCTCACATCTCTCCTCCTCACCTTCAATTCTGTTATCCCGCCACCTCGATACACTGTACTAAACAAGTCTATGCTATGCTCGTCTAGCGTGTCTTGATACCCGAGTGGCTAGGACGCTCGCCTTGAGATCCCGCCACTTCACCAGAATATTTTTTTCGCCAAGACTTTCTCGTTCTTCATTTATTTGTTCCCGTCTCTCGCTTTCTTTCTGTCTCTCCGTCTGCACTCGTTCCTTCCTCTCACCTATCATGGTTACTAGAGGCCACGCTGGAGCAATTGGCGCACGTGTTTGCGTAGCGTAGCAGATGATGTAGAGGTCAACTCGGCGCACGTGTTGTGGGAGCGAGGGAGAGGGAAAAGTACGGAGCGAGTGCATACCGGTTCATGATGATGATGATTGTTGGTCGCACTATCCGGCGCCACAAAATGCCTAAAGAGCTCCGCTCTTAAGATAAGACGAAGGTGAGGAAGACACTGCAGGCAGCGCGTGCTGAGTATATATGAAGTCACCATACTTCTACGCCACAGGGCACACTGTACTTGCTACACTGCACTATACATGGCTGTGGTTTCTCCATTATGACAGCAGAGCTGTTAATGGCGACGTTGGCCGTGTGCCGTAGATAGAAAATTATTGTCATCGTTAATCGGTGTGTGCCACCTTTATCCTTTTTCATCGCCCGCCTCCTAATCTTCTGCTTCACTGCTACATGGTCGAGAGAGCGAGTAAACAGAGATGGAGAAAAAAAGAGAATGAAGAAAAAAGAGAAAGACAGTCTTTCTTGCTCAAATAAATGCTGGCAGTTTGCACTAAGGTCTACACGTTATTGACGTGTTGACCAGACGGTCATATTCTTCAGGAGCTTTTGCCCTCCCATACCGATTTTGGTCTAAGCCATATTAAGGAGCCGATGACGAGTGCACCCAGACGTTGGCGACTAGATAGCGACATAGTTAGATACTTAGATAAAAACGCCCAAAATGCCTTTGGTTCGCTAATAAATGATTCGCATTTATGACGGGATAGACTAATCACGTACGTCGTGAGACAATTTCCTCCGACCACGTGTGGCGCATACGCGCACACCACGGACCGAGCGGTGCGCCACGTGTAATGAAAGGATCATTTTTATCGTGAATATTATACCAGGAAAGTCCAAAGAGACGTTATGAACGACATGATTAAATTATGGGTCATATCCTAGTGGTCTTGGTGTACATGAAGGAGTGTCACGGCAAGTGTCTTGGGGAATGTGTTCACAAAACCCTTGCAGTGACACTCCTTCACTGCATACACAACACCGGCCTAACGGCGCACATTTAATACAAATATACAAACAAATATTATGCCGTAAGGGCAAGCTTATGTAGCAAATAAAAAAAGTGTAACTGCAAGTAGTGCGGTAACAAACATCAATTTTCTTGGGAGGATAGAAATCAATGAGGAACAAAGGCGAAAATCGAAAGACGACGAAATCAAAATTTTTGCGCATTGAAGGCTTTCAGGATTTCCCTGTTAGCGAGGCACCGCTTTTTTGCTAAGATCGTGACGCAATGAGATATCGATATCCGGGAAATTTACAATACCTAGGAATCTGTTGTTGAGAGGTTAAACCTTGTTTGAATAATTAGAAGTGTTCGGATACTGTTGCGTGAGTATGCTTATGAAGAGCACCGACTTTGGGAAGGATGCTTATATTTGTTTACACGATCCACAAGCATTCTCTCCTCGAATCTTGATGGCGCTTCAGCATATAACGGACGCCGAGTAAGCTTTTCACAGTTATGAACTTATGTATGGGTGCCATAAGCTATTATATGGTTATCATGTTGGTGTTGAAAAGGTATGTGCTCTGGCGTTCAGAACTCGGCAAGAATATTCGTTCTCTTAGCTCGTTGGGGCAGTACTTTACGAACATTTGGTATTTGTAAACCTTCAATTTGTACTGATAAAAAAACCCTCTTTAATCTAGGATGATCACCATTACAAATGACTGCTTGGTTGTTTTATCTTTTTACCAGATGGCCTCTTTCTATATTTAATGGCGCAGGTATGGAGTTTGGTTGTTGTCTGTAGGCGCCTAAGAGCAGCGCGCTATAAGCAGATGAATATCACTCCTTAGAAGCCAGCGCTAAACCAAGTAAGGGAATAAATGAATGTAGCACGTCAGAGATCATCCGGCATGTCGACGCTTCGAATTGTCAAGCTAGAACTGCGTAGAATATCCATGTCAATGTTTGCCTCCGTCAATATCCACGTCAGTAGAAAAGTTAGCCAACAAATGATCTCAGTCTATTCTAAGAATAAAGTGCCTAGTGCATTGCCGACATACGCATTCAGATGAAAAGCACATTCCAAGGAAAGAAAACTATCCAGTGCGCACATGTAGGTTCAGACGGCAAACAATGTTTGAGAATTCATTCTTGATGTTGCAATCCATTCTGCGATGTGTATGTGAGCACCTGAGATTCATCGTGTACGTTGACTCTTTGTGGGCAGCGATATCAGGGAAACGTAAGCAAATTTTTTTCACCATTTCGAAACACATTTCTTTTTATCGGAGGAATGCTTACCCTGGCATCGATTCGTGAACTTTCTGCCTAAGCCATCCTTTAGTTATAGCTGTGTGAATCGCTCAATATTCTAAGCTGGATCGAGCTACAATTTGCTTTGGAGGCGTCCTGCAAAATTATTTACAATGCAGTGAGGTCACATACAGATCATGTGCACTCTTACGCAGAGCCGTATTATTACAATTCATTGCGCAACGTGTTGTGAATGCGACAGCTTCTATGTGGCTTTGACAACCTCCTTTTGCATGCATGAAAGACGTAGCAATCCCGATAATGGAAATATTACAACGCAGAGACAAACGTTCATCGTTGGACTGACCAGAAGCCATCGAGGAACACATATTACCACATGCAAATAATATTTGGGAAAACAGTACCAATAATTCAGATATCACTTCGTTGAAGGCCCAAACAACCGATAATGATGAAGTTTTTAACTCTTCCAATTTAACGAATATTGAGATGGCCAGCTTATAAGAAGTGCTTGAAAATTTGCTAACTGCGGAGCACTTAAGGCCGCCGGGCTGTCGTAGGCCGTGATTGTATGAACTCGTCGTAGATTGGCGTAACGCAGGCGAAGCGTTGCCATCTGAGCGCGCTCTCACACCAAAGAGAAGTCTTGCCGTTGTTCTTCGATTGCCTTGATGATGATACAACGTAGGCAAAACAATATATAGCATAGCCAAGTGCATCACAATGAGGGCGCGCTCGCACCAAACAGATGTCTTCTTCCCCTTGTTTTTCGAGCACATTGATGATGATATTAAAGCAGACAAAACCACATATAGCAACACTCATTGTAGCATATTGAGCGCGCACTCAATATGCTGCATTTTCTGCGGTTGATCAATAGGCTACGTTAAAAAAATTACTGCAGCTTGCGCAATGTCGCCCAAGGCTCGGTCACAGCAGAGCTGGTGGGCTTGATGCAGAAGTGGAAAAAAAAAACATGCGCAGCTTGCACTAATGGCGCAAAGCTGGAACGATCACCGTAGCTAGTGTTCGACCTACCTAAGTTTTGCTTCTATTGCTAGCTTTTGCTGAACGGTTAAGCTTTTGCTAATAGTACTAAGTATGCCTTGACATGGCTATACCTGGCTAGACATCACACTTGACTAGATGTTAGGTGTTGTGATTTTATTTACGTTACTAGCAGTTCAGTGGTTTTTCGTGGGAACATGTCACTTGAGCAGCTGTTACGTGGTTTTTGGCGCGGACATGTCTAGTGACTAGTTATTACGCGACGTGCTACCTTTTAGGGACATGAGAAAATGTTACGGTATTTTTAGTGATGTGGCAAGATGTTGCGGGATTTTGTAGCGTTAACTACACTGGCCTAGCCGAGCCAGTTTCGCGTGGCTCCTCAACGGCCGTGCTGCGCATGCGTGAGGATCAGGGATGTCACACAGCCGGCGCATATGGAGCCAGCACCTCCCGCGCACTCCGCCGCTGCCGCGCTCGACTCGCTGCCGTCGGTCTGCGCTTTCCAGAGGAGTGACGTCGTAGCCGAGGTAGACGTACTGGCGCCGGCGCGCGCGCAGCTATTCGCCTTCGCTGTGCTGTCGCTGTCTGACACTGCGCTGGAGCCGTTTGATAGCGCCTCTGACTGGCGTTTGCCAGTGTGGTTTAGCCATAGAGAAGGAGAGCGCAAATGCTGCTTAATGGCGCAGAAGAGCGGAGAAGCTTTATTCATCATATCCCGAAGTATTTGCCTGGCAAAATACATATACATGTGCCACATAATATGTATACCATGTGTGTCTCATTGGAGCAGCAGTAAGCATGATAATCAACCTAATCCTATACAATCAGGAAAGCTAAGCACAATATTTTTTGTGTTGTGAGTACAATAATAATAATATCTGGGGTTTAACGCGCCAAAACCACTATATGATTATGAGAGACGCCGTAGTGGAGGGCTCCGGATATTACGACCACCTGGGGTTCATTAACATGCACCTGAATCTAAGTACACGGGCCTCAAATATTCTCGCTTCCATCGAAAATGCAGCCGCCGTGGCCGAGATTTGATCCCGCGACCTTCGGTTCAGCAGTCGAGCGCCATGACGACTAGACCACCGTGGCTGCGTGTCTACGTGGCACTACACGACGTGCCTAATTATTACGTGATGTTTCGCACTATTAGTACCAGGCATGCGGGGAATGCAGAGCTGGACCACCTTATTTGTTTCACCTTATTTTTCTATTTCTTTCTTCTTCTGTGTTTCTTCTTCCACCTCTGTGTTTATTTTGTCATTTTTGTCTCTGTATATCTCTATATTTTCCTTACTGTCTCTGTGTACTTCGTTGTGTTGTCGCGCTTACTTTCTCCTTCTTGGTCTTATTTCTTTCTCTCTCTTCATGCTGCCACGTTATACCGCCTCTCTTTATATAGCCTGCACCGGCGAGACTCGAGCGTTCTATGCCACATGCATAAATGCTGGCGCGCCTATCCGTACATCAAATTATCGGCGGCCGACGCTCTGTTCGCCGCTGTCAGTGTACAGTGTGTGTTACTGTAGTTTTGGTTTTCATTTCCCGGGCACGGGTTCGCCCTACTGAAGAGTTTCATCTTGAAAACGCTGAGTGCTGCCTTCGTCAACGTTACGACCATGTGCTAAAATCTGTCTCAATCTCACTTTCTCTTTCTGTCTTTTATCCCTTTTTTCTCTTTCTCTCTATGCTGTGCCTTACACTCTCCTTTCTCTCCTCCCCCTCACATCTCTCCTCCTCACCTTCAATTCTGTTTTCCGGCCACCTTGCAATACTGTACTATACAAGTCTGTGCTATGCTCTGCTAGCGTGTCTGGATACCCGAGTAGTTAGGACGCTCGCTTTCGGATCCCGCTGTTTCACCAGCACTATTTAGGGGCAGTGTTTTTTCCGCGGCGTCCGCACCCATTCTGCGCATGTGCCAACTATTCCCCCTTCTCCTCGCGTGAGCGCGAGGAGGTGGCGTGAGCGCTGCCTCCGCTTCGTTTCTCCTCTCCCGTTTCTCTCGTTCCGCCACAGCTGTGCGCTCCTATATAAAGCGGCGCGCGCTCACTCCCGTTGCACTCTCCTTCTCAACGCTGCTATGGACGCTCGCGAAATTGAACGTAAATGGCAACGCCAGCGAGCGAATCTCGAAGCTGCGAGGCTGCGAAAGCGCGCACTCGCTGTGCTTCCGTCATTCTCTCTTTGTACAACGGTGTGCGAAACGCCATGAACAACGTCGGCGCTAGTTGCAGCGGCAGCGCCACCGCCGCGGAGCAGAGGAAGACTCGGGAAGCCAGTTGTAAACGTCAGCGTCGGCAAGCGGTAACTCAAACGCCTCGACAACCACTGTTTCATAAGTCACATAAAAGAAACGGAAACTCGATGCGCACCCCCGCCGATGCTTTCGCATCCCACCTTCGATTGCCCGTAGGGGGAGATTATGTATAATTTTTTTGGCAAGACTTTTTCTTTCATTACTTATTTGTTCCTGTCTCTCGGTTTCATTCAGGGTTATTAGAAGCCATGCTGGGGAAAGTTGTACACGTGTTTTCGTAGTGAAGGATAAGATGTCGACGACAAATCGGCGCACGTGATGTGGGAGCGAAGCAGAAGTTCAAACGGACGAAGCGAGCGCATAGCCGTTCATGATGATGATAATTACTATCGGCACTATCCGGCACAACACAATGCCTAAAGAATGCCTAAACATATCCGCTCTTAAGACAACACGAAGGTGAGGAAGATACCGATGACACCGCGTGCTGGGTTATGAAGATGCCAATTTTCTACGCCAGAAGGCAAACAGTACTTGCTATGCTGTTCTATTGGTACAATGGTAACAGGCTTGGTACCACTATTGGTATCAAGCCTGTGGGGAGTGCGGTGCTGGACCACCTTACTTATTTTATTTTGTGTGTATGCTGATTTATATATATTGCTCTCTCCCTAATCGTCTCCGTCTCCTTTCTTTGTCCCTCTTTCTTCTCTTTTCTTTCTCCTTTGTCTCTTTCTGTTTCTTGCTATGTCTACGTTTGTATATCTATCTTCATGTAGTCTATCTCTCACTTTCTATCTTTTCTCTAGTTCTTCCGTTTCTTATTCATTTCGGTCTCTATCTTTCTGTAGTTGGTCTGTCTCCTTCTATATTTTTCTGTGTTTATCTCTTACTTCCTAACTTCTTCTCTCTTTGTCTATTTCGTTGTCGGTATTTTAATGTAGCTGGTCTCTCAGCTTCTATCTTTTTTTCATCTTTCTTGCCGCGGCCCTCTCGCACCCGCGGGAGTAGCTCGGGAGCAAGGCCTCGAAGAGCACAACGCTCGAGACTGACGTAATGGCCGCTTCGCGATGAAAGCTCGTCCTCCCTGCGTGGAGGGAGCCTCAGCATCTCTGCAGGCATTTCATGAAGTTGTTCTCTCTCTCTCCTTTCTGATATGTCTCCCTCGCTTTGTCTCTCTGTACACGGGTTTCTGCCATTATTTTTCTCTGTCTCTTCACTTTCCTTCTATCTATTTCTCTGTTTCTGTTTGTTTCTATCTACCCCCTCTCCACTAAATCTCCCGTACTTCTTTGCCTCCCCCTAGCCCTCACATCTCTCCTTCTCACCACCACCTTCCTTTCCCACAAAATTGCTGTACTACAATAAAGAAGAATACGCTCTACTCAAGCATACCTTGACAGATTATTTTTTTCATGGTAATCAACAAAGTGAGTATTAGAATGCACATTAAGATGGCACAGAGAGAATGAAATAAAAGTACAATGACATAGCGCAATAAGCGCTCAAGCGCTACAATGGAAACTCCCGACGGCTCTAATAAAGTGCAGTAGAAGAGCCAGAGTTTGCACAAAACGAAAGGTGGTGAGGTGAAATCGGAGATAGAATACCACCAGTCCACCGTAATGTCTAGTCGCTCATAAATATCCATTAGGTGAATATCCATTCCGATAAAGTGTGTTCTTGTAGAAATGGTGGTCTCTGCGTTACATTCTTCCATAAGTGTCTTCGATAAGCTATGCCTAGCCATGAGGAAAAAACATATCATAGGCATTTCACCAAACCGATTGGCAAGACGCTCTCACTCGAATCGTGGGTGCGCACGTTCGAATCTCGTCTAGGGAATTTTTTTCGCCAAGAAATAGTTTCTTTATTTCTTCCTTTCTTTCTTTCTTTCATCATTTGTTTCTTTTGCTCTTTTTATTCTGTTCATTTTCTCTTTCTCTCTGTGTACTCGTACTCTCACCCATCAAAGTAATTGCACCCGACGCCGGAGATATCGGTGCATGTGTTCTGCAAGCAAAGCAGAAGAGGAAGGTGATGATGAAGAGGGCGAAGATGACGCCGCATAACAGTTCATGACGATGATAACTTTGATGTTATCTGGCATTTAAATTCCCAAAACCACGATGTGATTATAAGGGACATCCGTGGTGGAGGGCTCCGGAAATTTCGACCACCTGGGGTTCATCAACGCGCAACTAAATCTAAGTACACGGGCCTGAAACATGTTCGCCTCCATCGAAAATGCAGCCGCCGCGGCCGTGATTTGATCCCCCGAACTTCGGGTCAGCAGTCAAGAGCCATAACCACTAGACCACGGTGGCGGGCATGATAACTTTATATCCACGACACACGGCCAACCTTGAACTTCACAACTCTGTGTAAAAAAACCATTCTCAGAAATGTTGAAGCGGGAAAGTTCTCTCGGAATTTTTCATTCATCACAGCGAACCATTTGACTCGCTCCATGAGGACACACTTTCACTAAATCTGCAACTTATGGTACACGTGGTGTCGCTCACTGAATATCGCACTCGCATCTCTCCAATCGACCGCAGCGCGTAAATATAAGATGTTACACGTCATCCACTCGAATATGCTAAGTGACCCATCCAGGGCCAAATTGTATGTAAAGTATGTGTCAATGACTTGCCTTTTACTGACGTGTGTAGAGATGCTTGATACGCAGACGACACTAGCCTCTTTGTTTCTTCTGATAACGAATCATACTTGCTTTTACGCACTAAATATAACCCATTCTCAAAGACGTTGAAATGGGAAAGTTTTCTCCGAATCTAGATTCCTCACAGCAAACAATTTGAGTCGCTCTATTATGACTCACTTTTACTAAATCTACAACGTAGAGTACACGTGGTCTCGTTTCCTCAATATCGCGCTCGCGTCTCTCTGATCGACCGCAGTGCGTAAATATAAGAAGTTATACGTCAGCCGCTCGAATACTGAGTGACCTGCCCCAGGTTAACACTGGGCCTCATTGTATGCAAAATATACGTCAATGACTTGCCTTTTACTGACGTGTGTAGAGATCCTTGATACGTAGACGACACTGGCCTCTTTGTTTCTTCTGAATTTACGTTTTGTTTTTCTGCAGTAAGATAGATGTGAGGGAAGTAGAGGCATTAGGCCAACATGAAAAAGAAGGAAAAAGTTTCTTTATTTGTCGAGCCTGCTGGCACTCTTGTCACCGCCCGGTTATAAAGGAGACGCTCGTAGCATCCATGCATTCAGTTTAAATTGTTTGGCTGCCAATTCTATCTCTCAACCGACCTCACGTGAAATAGTCAAACACACACTGCCATGCACTCGCCACCTCATCGCGTGGTTTCCGGAAAGCAGGTTTCTAGGTATTGCCATACGAGCCTCAAAAACATGAGAAGGCAAGGTCAAGTTCCTTCGCGAACTTCAAAAATGCTTCTACAGCCACCTGAGTACAAAGGCGAGCAACCAAGCAATGCCTGGAATCCTCGGCACAATAGCCTAACCTTCTGGCTATGCATTCACGATGTACTGTGCAGCACGCTTTATTCCCTACTTTATTTCTCTCTGTTCCTCTCTTTCTTTTTTTTTTCAGCAGCCCCAAAGCTTACATTGTGGATTGAAGACGTGGAGATTAGGTTTAGCCACTGGGCTAAATACTGAAGTCTGGAGAAATAACCCATCCATGTTTTGACGCCTTAGTGATGTTTTGCATCACCACCTTCCACGAACGTAGAAACTGACGTGAAATACCTTGATATTTTTTTTAGGGGCGAAGCTCCTTAAGGCGGCACCCGTTCGTCCCTCGTAGTCGTCGTGATCGTAGTAATGAGTAACAAGTCTTACGCTTTGACCTCCAAGGTGGTGCCGGTGGGAGATTTCTCCTGTGCGTTGTTGAACAATAAAAAATTCGCAGCGTGCGCGTTAACTAAAAGCCGAATTCTTCTGTCTCTCATTCCCCATTAGCAGCCATTGGCATGTTCCAGTAGGAAACGTTAGTAGAAGTAGAAGTGTAAGTGTTAGCTAAAAGCCGACTTCTTCTGTCTCTTATTGCCATTAGCAGCCATTGTTTACCTCCAAGGTAGCGCCTGGTGAGATTTCTCCTGTGCGTGATTAAACAATAAAACTTTTGTTCAAAACGCCGTTGATTGATGCAATAAACCAACGAAAGACGCCAGATGTTTTGTAAAAGCAGAACGAAAGAACGCCAGATGTTTTTCTTAAAGCGTAGTAGTAGTAGTTGTATTTAGCACCTCGCCCGATCGTCAACGGGCGAGGTGGACCGGCAACGGCGCGAGGACCCTGCCGTACGAGAGTTTAAATCACACTAAAAGACATACTTTGCGGGCGATACACTCTAGTGAGCTTTCAACTTTTCGTCTTAATGTACATGATAAAGAATTATTTCTACGAAAAACGCAAGGCACACCTTGAGCAATATGTTTGGTTTTGGGACGCTAAATGGAACCATGAGGGCGATGCGAAGCCGGAGCACTTGCACGATCGCGTTCCGTTGGCTTTCGTTGGGCATGCTACCGACCTCGCGTCGTGGAACGCGCGTCCTGTCTTCCCTCTAGCCTTGCCTTTAATTCGCACAGGGCGAGCGGGGGAATGCGGTCGCTCTTGGCGCTCTTTCGCTCGGGAGCGGACTTCTTCCTTGCATTTCACCGATCACAAGTGATAATGAAGGGACCACGTAAACCAACAGTACAATAAAAGTCTGATGTTTAATATACACACGATGTTTCACACTCTTTATATTATATACTGGGCGCATTTCACGGAAGAGTTTCACGGTTTACAGATGATTCCCTCCGTAGCTTCGCCCCACTCATCATCATTCACCCCGTGGATATGCTGTGATTTTTTTTCACAGATGGCGCCACCACCAAAAAATGTTTCCGAGATTTATTATTTCTTGAAAATCTTTTGCTTCAAGCACTGCTTCGTAATGTTGGTGAGTACAGGTAAGTACAAGACGCCACATTGCCCTGCTAATGTGTAATACTTGTTTTGAATTAGCCTGTCAAAGAAAAAAGAAAGTAAATTTGCACCGAACCTGGCAATCAGAAATATAAGCTAAATTCACTGCTGTCCTATAAACTTTCTAACTTAAGACAATTTTCTCTTCATAGATACCTAGAGAAAAGCTTGCTCCTTAAATATTGAAGATTTCAGAGCTTGGATACTTTTTTTCCTTTCGTCGGTAATGCCTGACCAAGTAGAGCCATAAATTGTCGAATTGAAGTAGGAAAAATTTATGAACTGTTCAACAGAACACAAAACATGTTCGCGTAGACATAAAGTATATTGTAGGTTGGAAACCCATTCAATATTGTTGTTCTACACAGAACAGAAAAAAAAAGTTATTTAGTCATGAATTTTATTGTTTCGCGCAATTTTTTGGAGCCTCCATCAATTTCTAATTACTTACTGGTAATATGTCTCTACAGAAACCTTGCATAACGCTTAATTGAAAGGCTTAGCAAACTTTTTGTCGTTGCGTTGAACAGTATTGCCGCATTAACAGTACAACAGAGGCTTGAAAAGCAAAAACGCTGTTTTTGATAACGCTGTTTTCATTGTCGTGAAATAACGCTCCAAACTAGGCGACAGTACTAGCTGTCATTAAAAAGCGGAAAAAGTAAACTTTCTAATGCAATACAACTCATATTCATCCATTGGGCACAACAAGCACAGTGCACAAGCCAGTGCGCCAGTGAGCAAACCAGTAAACAATGACTAAAATGTCGAGCGCTTGCCACTGGATGGGACTGCCATCTTAAGTCAGGACGTGCTATGACTTAGCTAATTAATCTACGTATTGATAGACCATGCTAATGAAGCCGTGTAAAGTTAAGACCGAGGTCATAAAGACCATTCTAATTAACACAACGCTAATTAGGGGCGCGCTAATTAAAACCATTCTAAAAATTACAGCATATCCACGGGGTGAATGATGATGAGTGGGGCGAAGCTCCGGAGGGCATCATCGGTAAACCGTGAATACGAGTGATTCGCCCCATTAAAGTAAACACGTGAGAAATGTTAAACATCAAACATTTATTGTTGGTTTCCGTGGTCCCTTCATTATCAACGCTTTGTGATCGGTGAAATGTTTTCATAACATCACATCTTTTCATCATATTTCATCATACTACAAGTATAGCTTTATAACATCTCGCATCGGCTGCTCAACAGTCACCTGTGAAGCGCCGGTGGTGGCCATTTCTCCTGATGTAGGGCTTGGCTGGAAAGTTCCAGAGGGAGGGCCTCGGGACTAAGGCCTCGCAGTCGGCGACTGTAGCGGTGGACAGGAGTATCCACTGCAGGAACGGGTTGCGGGATCGGACTGGCAGAACCGCTTCGTGAAGGGGTGGTGAGCATCAGGCGCTGAAGGAAGAACCGAAGACCCGAGCGTCGTATTCCTCAGAGAAATCGTGGTTGCTGCTCGAGCTTCCCACTTCGTCGTCCTTAGTTATCAGCCGGCCTTGAACACGTCCGAAGAACCAAAGACCCGAGCGTCGTCTTTCTCAGAGAAATCGTGGTTGCTGCTCGAGCTTCCACTTCGTCGTCCTCAGTTATCTAGCCGGCCCTTGAGCCGTGTTTTCATCATATACAAGTACCGCCATCTAGCGGACACTCCACGAACTAAACGAGAGGTGGCTACTACATACATCGAGGACGCACTACCCACAGCTTAAGGAGCTTCGCCCCTAAAAGGACCTTTCTAGCTAAGGTCATGCTAATTAGGATGGTGCTAATTATGATTACGTTAGTTACACAAATATTGTTACATGACCCCTTGCTAATTACTCTTTGCTAACTAAACCTGAAAAATAATGCCGTGTTTACTAGAACACTACCAATTAAGACCTTGCTAATTATTACCATAAAAACTGAGACCGAACTGACGTGGTCTTCACTCCGAAGCAGACTGAGCAGACGAGCCACGAAAAAAGCTGGAAGAACATCGGTGGTCACAACCTCCTCCGATGGCTACAGCCTTGTACAAATAGTGCAAGCTGACCAAATTATATTATATGCAAGGAAGCTGCTGCTTAGCGTCCACCGCATGAAACACTTGACAGGCACACCGGCACTATGACGGTCACGAGTTGAACTGGGGCTTGTTCATAATCAACGAATTTATACCCGAGTTCGCGCGTCAATCAGTTTAATTGACAGACGACCGCAGAGAATATTGGGTCCGCCCACCTCGTTTGCTCTAGCCGAGGAGCAGTGCTCATGCCGCAACGCCAGCGAGCGGTACGATTCATCTATGAGCTTAATCGCACACATGCACGAAGAACTAAAAAAGAACCTCGTAACGTGGCTGCAATGTCTCGCATTGAATTTCACTGCGCTCACGGCGTCCACTCTCAGCCATGACGCAAAAGCCCCCTGTGGCATTTGCGGCGAGAAACGTTGCTATTTACTTGTTTGTAGAGACATTGTTTCTGTCGATTTATTACTGCAGAAAAAATCTTCAGACGTGTATAGTAACTAGCAGTGACCTGTCCATTTATTTATCAGTAATACTCGAGAGAAGCGAAACCTGCTCTTTCGTAAATCCCCGATTCTCCAAAAGATCGGTGTTACTTTTATTATTTTCCATACTCCAATATCACAGAGCAAATTATATCTGAGCACGAAAACACCAGGGCACATGAAGCGTGCTTTCGGTATCTGGAAGGTTGGAGCGCAAAACATATATACAAAAAAGTACGAATAATGGAATGCAAAACACCTAAGTTTGAGCGTATTGCAACCTGAAAGCTTTTTGTAATAGAGACATGCATACTTTACGAGGTCCTTGTCTACGATATCATCTGGTATGCCCCAATGCCGCCACGAAAACGCATTTCAAGATGTCGTGCCACAATTCGTACCACTGTAGCAGCCAGAGGGGGGGGGGGTTCAACCCTTCCAACCCCCGTCCAAATCTTTCAGTTTTGCACGTGTATATATACACGCACACACATACAAACGCGCGCACTAACATACATAAAGTACGCTTAAACCCCCCCCCCTAAAAAAAAAGAAAATACTTTTCGCTACGCTAGAGTTACATAAGCTGACGAACCTCGCTCTCTGCGCGAGTGGCGTCAACTTATGCGAAGACACAAGAGCTAGATAGATAGATGCGCGAGGGAAACAACAGATGAGCGCAAACTATCAAAAGAGTTTCTTTGAAGAAATACGAATCGCATGTCAGCAAGTCCCTAACACACGACGTAATAGTAGCAGGAAACGCCACACAACAACACCGTCGAAGCTGGATCTTGCCTCGTTACGATTTCAACGTAGCTATCATTACAACGCCATTAGGAGAGGGCGGGTTTTAACGGAAGCTCAGCTGTGATACTGCCATTAGATCAAATTGGACATGTATTGGTACATTTCGTAATGTGATTGGCGTCGAAATAACCATGCTGCTTGAGTGCTCTTATGTGTTTAGGATTTTCTTGTTTAATTATATCGAACGGGTATATTCAGCTAGCCAACCTAGAAATACATCATCTGTGACGCTTGGAGCCCCAATTTTTTAGATGGACTGTGAAGACATGTTCAAGTGCACCAATTAATATAAGAAACATTCAAAAATATCATGTAGTATCCTAAATTATTCAATTTTGTATAATCCAAAAGAAAGAGGTAATAGTTATTTCAGTGAATGTAGTGGGTCCTGTAATGCAGTTGGCTGCGTAAATAAACTATGCTCTTACGAACCAGCTTGAAAGTATTTTTCAGTGAATATTTATGGTTGACAGGCGCTCTGGTTTGCGCCGCCACAAAGTCTTCCTAGTCTTCCTCGTCCTGGTCCTCCGTGTATTCCTCCTGTGTTGCAAGTAGATGAAAATATTGTCTTAATATAACAGCAGTACAAATGATTCGCACTATGAAGGGCCACAATTGTCGGGTTCTGCTTCTCTTTTAGCGTCCTCAGCTTTTTGTTTGCTTCTGGCAAAATATAGTAGGAAAAAGTTTCTTGCTAAATTCATATGATAGGGTCAGATATTTGGTTTGGTTAATGAAGAATTTCGTGGAGACTTCATGAGTAGGACAGAAGGCAGAATTAGCGACACCAGGTGCTGAGTCTCAAGTAAAATTTATTATGAAAGGAAGAAAAGAAGAAAAAAAGTTCAAGGACATCCATGCTCTAATCGCCTACACGTGAAATAAAAAAATTAGGACAATCTTCATTAACAAAAAATGATAAAAATTTCAAGTATCATGCCCTCATCAAATAGCCTAGTCTTAGAATAACAGAGAGCTGAGCTAGTTGGTACGTATTCATTCTAAAAAGAGACAGGGCGTGCAAACACGGACACAAGAAAGTCTCGCTGTAAGTTCAGTCTCGTTGTCTCTTTCTTGTGTCTCTTCTTGTGTCCGTGTTTGCACGCCATGTCTCTTTTTAGCCTAGTCTTCCTTGCTAACAGTCAATGAGTTTTTCCTGTATCTTCGCTTTCAGCTATATCTAAAAATGATGTTTAACTAACTGCTCTTTCTATGAAAGCAAATAATGTACGTGTAATTGCCTAAGTGATCATGCTACGCTGAGAGATTTTTACGTTCCTGAAAAAACACGAAGGGCTTTTTTCTGGGACTTTGCCAAAGCTATGAGTTCTTTGAGCTTCTTCAAAACATAGTTTTCGAGGTCTGGTCGGTCTCGAAATGAAAGAAAGTGCGAAATTAAAACTGCTTCTTTTAAAAGGCCTAGGCACACACACATACCGGCTACTTCACGACATAGTTGCCGCTTCTACTGAGACATTCGTCGAAGCATGGCACCAACGTCTCTAACCGTCATGTAGAATGTAGCAGCCTGTGCATTCAACTAGTTCTGTACGTGGGTCTATAGCTCACTGTCCCAGTCAAACGGCCGCCATCCAAGTCAGCGTTTCATGTGAGCAAGAATATGTTAAGCAGAGGGAGCGAGGTCGTCATCACTTAGTACAAAATCACTCATCACATAAAACTGTGAGGCCGCAATATGTCGAATCATCTCATCGCTCGCTAAACAAGATCATCGGTGGACAATCGCTTCCTTCACTGTCAGTCTGCAGAATGAGCCTCTGTGTGCCCTCCTTCAAGTCTCCTACACCACTGCCTCACCTTGCTGGCAGTCGTGAATGTTGTGCAGCTCACATTTCATATTTGTCAATGAATTTCAGCTACACGGCATTCATTATGCAGAAATCAAATTACGGCACGCAGTATACACTTCACGGTAGACTCATTATCCGAGGCGCGTTTAAATGCCCGCTACGTGCTCGGAACTGAGAGGTGTGATTCATGTGGTGGGCAGCAATACTACACAGATTGCGCCTCATATGCGCGCATTGCATCGCCTATTTACATAGCGGTTCTTGTTCGGTGATTATTATGACCGTGGCAAAAATAGGCCTCGCATTGGAAAGGTGAGCTCAGCGAACGCGAAATCACATATTCAAAATTTTTTATCCTCAAGTAAACATACCGCAGGATTACTAGGAGAAAAGAAATTGATATTTAACTTCTCGTGACCAAAGCGTACTCGCTCCCTAAAGCAGTCGAGCCGTTGGTGCAGAATCGCCGCAGCGATATATTACAGTAAATAAAAATTGAATGGCCAAGAATCTGAATACGCATTCAAATGAACCCTATAAATTAACCTTTCGCGGTACGCCTCCATCATCACCATGGCAAAAACAAACCGATTCTGCCTATTTACTTCGATCCTCTGAATATTCGGAATACCACGTCGACTGTTAACAGAAGAATGGGCAACCTTGTTTTCTGCACTTGCTCTGCCGGTAGCCCGAGACAACGCAAAGTAAAAGGCCGTTATCTATAATTGTGAACGAGGTCCACGTTCACAAGCCTAATGCCTTTAAAATTCTACTTGCATTTGAATCTGCGACGGGTACTGTACTTTATTCACCAAGATCGCGTAAAGTGCTAGAAGGGAAATTCACTCATCGTTGTTTATGCGCCTGACGTGCTATTCACACAAGGCGACAGAGCTGTTGGTAATGCATCGGGGGTTGCTGTCCGCCCGTGACGTAGACCTACGTGAGACTCCTTTAACGTCATTGCAACACTACCGCTTACACTTTCAGAAAAAAATAATTCGCTGATCTCTTTCTTGTGTCTTACCTTGCGCTGTGATCACAACTTGAAATAGAAAAAAAAGCTCGCATATTCACTAACTGAATAATAACCATTTACGTGTCACAAATAGCACTAACGTCTTAGTAAGTCAAGGTAGTAAAATGCAGGTAGTGACAGTCGCTACCTGGTGAAAAAGTACTAACTTGAACGGTTACATGGTCACTAAGTTCCTAGCAGCCGCCCGAGCGACTCAGTAGCCGTTCCAACACAGGTGAAGTACTATTATCCAACCAGGATTTATTGCCCATTTCGGTTTTATGTACGTGTGCATGATACAGTTGAAACCTGCAATAACGAGATCGGCGGAGAAAGCACAAAATTTCGCTCTTGCGGGAATTTCGTTGGCGCGAGAATGCGGCAGAAACGACATGAAATTTACAAAAAACACATTTTATTTCCGAAAGTCAGTAAGTTTGCTTTGGCGGACCTTACCATGCAGCAATTTCATGCCTCTCGATCGGGAATCACATTTGCCACGGCACAAAGTTCGCCCCTTGCACTGGTCAGTGACGGCAGCACTGCGCTGTCACCCGTACCGTCATCGAGTGCGCCTACAGGCGAACCTTCTTCCGGCTCCGTTGGATCAGCGCAGAATCGTGGACAGCAAGCTGCACGCAACGCCGGATTCTTCGGCGATGTCCGATTTTTTCCTGCCATTTTCCACCTCACTGATGATTGCAGCCTTACCTTCCAGCGTAACGAACTTCCGCTTTTTCGTTGGAGGCGGCATCCTCGCAGGCAGCGAAATCGGACGAAGCCATCGCAACACACAGTTCAAGTTGCACCAAGCGACCAAGCGAACGCTCCACAAATGGCTCCACACACCCGACCATGTGCGCGCGAAGCCGACAAAGCCAAGCACTGAGCCAAGTGAACAAGCGAAACTCCATGAGGAATGTGGATTCGGCTACGTAGTCCGCGATAACGAGCAGGTGTTTCGTCAAGCCATCATCATCACCATTGTCTCCAGCTTTATGTTTTTGTTGCGTTTTTTTTGCAAACAATGATGGCGGCTGCTTCTTAAGTGCGCTGTAGCGATAGTTTCGTACAATTTAAGTGTAGCATGAATGTATTTCAGCTGTTTTCGAATGCAGTTAATGTTGCGAGAATAGATTATTTGCGCACTCTTGTTTCAAAAATTTCGTTAATCAGGGACTGCGGTATGAATATCTTTCGTAGTCGCGAGTTACGAAATACATTGACTCCTATGGGCGTTCGCCGGTTTTTCGAAAATATTTCGTTGCGGTGAGAATTTCGTTCCCTCGGGATTTCGTTATCGCGGGTTTCGACTGTATATCAAGTTGTTTCTAACACGATAAAATAATAAAAAAATAACACCATGGCATTGGCTCCTTGCACTAACTAATGATAATTACATTAGGTAATAAACAAGGTAAGTCCACATCACAACAACGTGCCTAGAAGTATTCATGGACCACAAACAAGAACGAACACACTGACGCATACAGAGATTTTCAAGACGTCGGCGTACGCGGTCTATGTTCTAACAGCAACTCCAAGGCTGTTTATGCTCCAATTTTGGCGCAGCACACCGTGTACCTGCTAGCAGCCATTGAATATCGTTGAATAATTGATGTTTTCTGTCCATTATCTTGTGTCCTGTTTATCCACAAGTCTGCATCGCTTAGCACAATGATTGTTGCAATGTAATCAAGAAAATAAAGTTTGCCTAAATTTTGCATAAGACTATCACAGTTACGCCGTGATATGCTGGGCCATGAACGAAGTGTCTGGCAACATAGGTGGCTTAGTGGTTACTTTGTTAAAAGCAATAAGAAACACTCCCTGGTTAATAACGGCAACATTTTCTAGATTTACGAGCTGCTGGCCAGTAAAGGGTTGTCGCGAAGGAAGGAAAATAGGTTCGAAACTAGGAAATAGATGTGCTTACCTACTCTTTAGTAACATTTTTTTAAAAGTGTGCACATCGAAACAAGAGGTGGCGTTTCATGTAACGGTATTAAAATATATTGAATGATTCTGACGCATTACGATACCCTCTTTAGCGTCCTGAACAGCAGTGCTTTTATTCCGACCAACAATACGAAAATGTCTAAAATTTGCGTGAGTACAACTTTTGCGACTGGAGTTAATAAATGAGTACTGACGCGCGGAGGGCCTTCTCAAGCAATTGGGCAACATAATCTAAATATGAAGCCGCGCAAGCATACCGTGGCTGTGATTCTCTACGCTTGAAATGTCACACTATTACGAAGGCGGCCCAGCTGTAGGAGATGAATGTCCTATGGGAGACCAGCGCTGGATAGGTGGCGCGCCGAAAAAGGGCGCCTGGCGGGGAGTCGCGACGTAACTCCGCCGCTCGCATGGCCTCCGCGCCGCCGGCTAATCTCGGAGGCCATGCCGCTCGCACTCAAACGACCGGCCGCACTGCACCGCGGTGAGCGCACGCGCGTGTGCCGTTCCCGTGCTTCATTTTGGCGCGAACAGCTCGAGCAGCCATTGCGCCAGTAATACTGCTCTATGGTTTAGAAAAAAATAACTTTGTATGAAGGCTACTTTCTCAGGAAAGCATTGGAAAACGGAGAGAAGTCCTACAAAGCAGACTACGTCTGTGCATACGGCGTCAGAGAGACAGTGCTGTGCCTTGGTGGCGACTCCGTCGTCACCATTTTCTGGTTGCGTCCTGGGATTTGTGTTTGTGACAAGCTAGTGCAGGCTCACAAGCCTCCATTGATAAGTACGTGCTGCGTCGATACCAGCTGCCCACTACTGCAGTAAAAAAAAATAATAATAATAAGAGGCAAGGGGTATCTGCGTCAACGTTTTTCTGCCGTGGTATGTATGCCCAGCCTGCGGTATGTATGCACGCGGACGTTCAAGCAAAGCACCGTGCTAGCAAAGCATGTACGGTGTCGCGCTGTTATGCTCGAGGGCGTGGGACAGATTCCCGGCCACGGTGGCCGCATTTCGATGGGGTTGAAATACAAATAACACCCGCGTACTGAGATTTATGTGCACAATAAAGAACCCCAGGCTGTCAAAATTAATCCTGATTCCCACACTTTGGCGTGCCTCATAATCATACCTTGTTTGGCACGTAAAACGCTAGCAAGTGTCGATGTTGATCAAACACGTTTATTCTAAGCAGGCACAGGCAAGCGAAAAAACTAACACAGTACGTTAGGCGAATTAAACGGCGAGTAAAAATCCAAGATATTTGATCCTTTTCTAGCGATCGAGGCATAATTGCGATGGCACTTCGCCGCGGCAGCCAATACACAAAGAAGCTTTACCGCATCGGCTGACTCCAATAAGCTAAGCTTTGAGTAGTCCGCTGATTTGTTCGTGACAACTCTGTCTGTAGCACAAGTAAAGTTCAACGGAGGCATCCATCGCGGTCGTATTTCTTATAACTTTGCAGCGGCTTCGGCGAACCTGCCCCCGTACACATCTCGTAGACAGACAGCTTTCCTTCTGCGTAACTGTTTGCAAATGATGCAGACTACCTGCCTATCGTATCATTCATTGCACGCGGTGGCATCAGAAATGAACTTGGTGGTGGTCAGATGAAAAAATTGCTACATATGCTGCATCCTGCATAATATGTACGTTTTTTTACGACAAAACACCGATTAAATTCCTCTCGTTGACCCCGGTTTCCACTGGTGGCCCTCACTATCGAATAAATCTAGCAGACACGCGCAATTCGGTTTAGAAACCAGCCCGACGCCACTAGACAGTAGAGCAAGAGCAGAACATACTGTGCTCGCCTGACTGCCGGGATGCAACGCCGCATCCGTTCATATTCATATGTTTTAGAAGGAAAAACATAGAAGGATACGTCCTCCCTCATTTCTACGTATTGTGGCAGTTGAATGCGCAACAGTACCGCCAGCATCCTTCAGTTTTGTTTCGGCGATACGCGCCCGCATCGCCTCAACCAGTCGCCACTCTCGTCCGCGGGAGCGGCTGGAGTATGCGCGCTTTGACCGCCAGGGCGGCCGCGGAAACTCCAGCGCTGGTTCCCTATTGACTGCACCCTGCAGATTGTTAAAGCTCAGCATAATGACCGATTCCGAAGCAACCAAGCAACGTGTCTGGTACACAAAGCACGGGCAGCCTTTGTTCAATGTGCGGAAGCGACAGTGTGCGAAATTTCTTTTTGATGTTCGCTAATCTGCGAGATGCGTCATTGATTGGTTCAGAGAGCATGCTAACAACGCACAGAAGGGAAAATTTCAGCGTGCTGTTCGCCCGACCTGGAAAAAAACATCTATCATGAAGAAGAGCAAAACGCGCGTGATACGATTAATAATTAAAGCAGAATGCGTTGGAGCTGAGCGCAGGCTGCAAACAGTGTTCGCGTTAGCTCTTCAGATGGCGGCACCAGCCCACCCCCGCCCACGCTAGAGGTAAATAAAATCTGAGAATACATTTTGGTTGAAGGCAAACCACCAAAGCGAAGGTCTAATGCAGCAAAATAAATGTGACTCTAGATTTACGCACATTCTAAGCTGATAACAATGAAAGGAACTGGATTCACCACCTTCAGTATAGGCCACATTGGCGCGATTATTTTGTAAACAAAGAAACTGTGGACACACAATACTGATTCCATGTTTCAGCTAAAAGCAGTCTTGGATGCAAAATTTTCGTTAACTGTGGGACCAGGGTTTTTTCTTTTAATTTTGAAAATTACCTTCCTCGAAAAATTTGTTTCTTTATTTACCTCGTTTTTTTTTTACATTTTGTGTAGTAAGACGACCTTCCTCCGCAATGTTCTAAATGCTTGGTTCTATATTTGACATTTTTTTTATATTTCTGTGTCAAATGCAAAACGGCCCAGGGTGCATCAAAGTTGGTAAATCTTGTACTTTTTTGGGCCGTGCTTGCATTTTTTCGATTTTTTTTATATTGCGCATAGCATAAGGAAAGCATTGATGTTACGGACGCTGACGCGTATTAAAACGAACAGCAAAAAATTGTCGAAACAACGGCCATAGTTCGCACTAATTTCGTCTTTGAAATCGGAAACTGTTGTGTTAAGTATTAGTGGAGCACCGGCGTGATCATTTCCAAATGATATTTGCGCACTGGAAATGTTTCTTGGGAATAGATTTTTCGCTTTTATGCACTTTGAGTATGCTTACGTATCATATAAAAAGCCGGAAAAAACAAAAAAAAAACATGTCGAATGGATATGCAAGTTAAATGTCCTGGGAAATCACTTTGCAGTCCTTGCAGTGGATGGCCAGTCGCACGAAAGACCTACCAATGAAAGATCTGTTCTACACCCGTAAGCGTATATTCCGACAACTTCCGGTCTGCGCAACGCACAATAACCTTTATGATTGACTCAGTCTTTGCACGTCGCCAACGGCGCTAGGCGTATTTCGCGCTGCACGCCTTGCATGCCTTGCCGCTTCTTGAGCACGCTTTGGGAAAAGAGCAAATATGGCCCAGTTTCCGGTCCGCGGAAAACGCGACACTAATGCCGTATCTCAGATAGACATAGAAATAAATCACTGAATTTTTCATTCATTCATTTATTCATTTAGTCAATTTTTACTGCCCGAAAGATTCCGTTAATTCGGGTTTGGAGTTTATCTTCGTTTCGGTAATTGAGATTGATCACAAGAATGAGACCAATGAATACTGGCTGGAGAAGTGAAATTTCGTTGTTAGATTGCGAACGCCATAAAATCGGTGTTCATTACAGTCTTAGGGGGATCAATGTTTAATATTAATGTCTACGAGCACACTAGGGCACACAGGAAATGTAGAAGAAGGCTGAAACTTCTTATTACCATGGATTAAACGCTTGCCCACTCTTTCGGGAGGTGGACATATAGGAAATAAAAATAGGTGAAAAGAAACAGCAGAGGAAACAAAAAGAAAATTACACCATCTCCCGCTAAAGGGGACCATGAGGCGATGCGAAGCCGGAGCACTTGCACGATCGCGTTCCGTTGGCGTTCGATGGGCATGCTCTAGACCTCGCGTCGTGGAACGCGAAGAGGGACGCTACGCGCGTCGTATCTTCCATCTAGCCTGGCCGTTAATTCTCACAGGGCGAGCGGGGAACGCGGTCGACAGGCGGGCGAGAGGGGGGCAGCGTAGGAGAGGAGAGAGAAGGGGAGGGGACGCGCATGCGCTCGAGCTCATCGCGGCGCTGCGCAGGAGAGAATTTCGGCATGTCTAGCCCGTTTTCAGAGGAAGAGAGGAAAGGCGGAGGGAAGAGGGAAAGTGGGGAAGGGAGTGGGTGAGTGGAGAGGAGGTGTGTGGAGAGGGTATGCGCATGCGCAGTAAGGGTGGTCACGCCGCATACCACCACCACCACCACCACCACCACCACCACCACCACCACCGGATTGAGCTCCGCCTTAAGATACTTCGCATCTAAAAAATACACAAATTACGGGGATTCAAGCCTAGATATGTAGGGACACTAAAAATGCAGTGCACTAAACTTGCCATGCAGCCCCCATTGGTACATAACAAATATGGTCTCATTGGACTAAAATATGCGTGCCTTGCCTCTTTCGAAAGGCATGTTCTGCTCCACATGCGTCATAGAGGAAAGCGGAATAATTATATTTACGTAAGCTCGATGAGCATAATTTGTATTCAACAAGCATCATTTATTATACGGCTCTGTTTCGCACACCTCAACGCGCTTACGCATTCGGGAACTTACAGCTAGGTAGCTGAATATTCGTACAATATCGGCAAAAATAGCAACGCTTGTGAAGTTGTTTATTCAACTAACGCTCGTACAGGCGGGCATTCTTGACTGCCACTATCATCTGAAAGAGAATTACGAGAATAATTAGGAGCAGATTAACACTTACCTGCAAGGACAAGACAGCTGTTGTAGTGTTGTATTGTGACCATAATTATAAATGCGGTGACTAAGAGCAAAAAGCATAAGCTTAAGAACTTTCCCATATTTAACGAGGCTCGCATGGAGCTGTATGTTCCGTCAAGAAGCGACGGGCTCTTTTATAAAGATATGAGCGCGGCCAAGTACGCACGATAAAGCTGTGGAGACTTTTAGTGCCCTTTTTATCAAGCCTAGTAAGGCGCATTCCTGTTGAAAAATAACCGGCTTCTAAATGCGTGACATTTCTTTGCAAACTAAAAGGTCCTTCACCGTTCATTTCTTTCGTTCTTTCTTTCTTTCTTTCTCTATCTATCTATCTATCTATCTATCTATCTATCTATCTATCTATCTATCTATCTATCTATCTATCTATCTATCTATCTATCTATCTATCTATCTATCTATCTATCTATCTATCTATCTATCTATCTATCTATCTATCTATCTATCTATCTATCTATCTATCTGTCTGTCTGTCTGTCTGTCTGTCTGTCTGTCTGTCTGTCTGTCTGTCTGTCTGTCTGTCTGTCTGTCTGTCTGTCTGTCTGTCTGTCTGTCTAGCCGCCTACATATTGGAGCTCTCGTTGTCGTCTCCTTAGCTTTGTAATGCCAAAATCGGCACAGGAGAACGTGAATATATGGCGGACACGGTTTGTAGGTCACGAGATGAATAACGTAACATCCGTGTTTTGTAGGTCCTGAAACTATTTACCACACTCACACATGGCGCATACGGGCATAGCAGGGGCCATGGTATGCGAGTCACAAGTGGCTCATATGCGCGTAACGCAGGCCACGGTATACGCCACATGTTATTCACAGATTATTCACTCAGGACAATGCAAATAGACATTGAGAACTTCATCAGATACTGTGTGTACATTAAACAGGAGAAACACATGTTGTTTTTTATATATCGCAATTTAGCACAGAAAAGCTTAGATAAGCACTCCTATAATTAGCAAGCTTTGCCTCAGTGCTTTCTAGGAAGTTGGATCACTTGCACTCCAAGCTACGCATGATGACGCTATCATTGTATGTTTCACCAAACATACCACGAAATGAAGGTAACTTCAATTAGCCTAGTAAGCGACGGATGATAGCGAAGTATCACGCCAGTTGTGACAAGTGCCAGTAACTCAAACACCCTAGTTATCATGCGGTATGCCTGCTTTACCCAGTGGCAGCTTCATGATCCCTTCACGAAACGATTGGTGTGGGTCTTCTGCATCAGCTCACGGGCTCACCAACAAAAAAACATTCGGTTATAGTCTACTTGGACAATGTGGCGTATTATGCTGAAACCAGATGGGCAAACGACCGTGGCTCTTGAAGTTTCGACATTCTTCCGGTTTTCCGACATACTGCATCATAGAGCCCTTGGTGATATTATGAGCAATGATGGTCGCCAGTTAGTTGCCGACTCAGTCGAAGAGCTCTTGCGTCTGTGCGGTTCTTATTTTCGCCATACGACGCCGTATCAACGAAGAGAAGTCGTGCCGTCGCGCACCCCATAACAACTTTACCAAAATGCTTTCGATTACAGTCGAGTGAAAATATTCTTGGAACGACCAAAGCACGCGTCCGACAGCATGTATAGCCGCCAATGTGTATTCTGACCGAAATCTTTCATTCGTTGAAGCGAAGTTGTCTTTCATGATGTAATCGCTCGGCGTTTCTACATCAACTGCAAAAGTGGCACCTCACGCTTCGTCTCACGTTAAGGCGTGCAGTCCCGGTTGAGTGAGTAAAGGGCTGACTGGAAGTTATAAAATGGCTCACGCGCGCTATTCACGCTCCCGATCTTATCCATGAAGACATTGGAAGGCACAGTGGTTCAGTTTGGCACCGTACCCGTGGTCTCAAGAAGTTTGCATTCCATTGCACGTCTATTACGAGCGCGTATGTTCCCTTAAAAAAGTGATGAGCCTCTTTATGCAGATTTATGTACGAATAGTGCACACGATAGAGCTGTGCACAATTTATTGTTTTGTCTCTTGTTTTTTGCAAGGTACCATTCGCTGACCTTCCGAAGAAATGCAATAGCTTTTTGGTAAATGCAAAATATTCAGAACCGTATTCTATTTTTGCACCTATTGTAACCGGATTCTTTAGAAACCAAAGGCCGATTCTCCATTTATATCGATCGATTTAGCCAGTTAGGCATTGTTTCCCTCGTACTCGCCTTGTTCACTCGATATAAACCGAAAATGTCACTGATATATCCGCGTGTGACAAACATGCTTGACAGGTCACATGAATAACATGACATGTCTGTCGTGTACGCCAGAAAATCCTTTCCCACGGTCTTATATGGCGCGCACCAGCATACCACGATTCATGGCATTATTATATGAAAAGGCGTGGAGACAGCCACAAAAGAAAGGCGAAAAAAAAACCAGAATGGTGCACTACAAACAACTAAAATATTTTTATATAACGCTTATGCCGGTGACTCCCCGTCATGACGACCAATAAAGGACTGTTACCTAAAAGCAGAACGTTAACAGCTAGCACGTGTCTTAGGGATCTTATCTGTGTTTCATGTATGCTGATAGAGGGGTGGCTTATGCACCTAGAATCTTCCCGGCTGATATCACAGGCTTTGGTGATATCTCACTGAGTTTTCTCTTGAGGCCTGTAAACTACTGTAGCCCTTTTGAGCAGGCAAATGCGTCAGGTCTCCTTGCTGTCCTTGCAGCACTTCGCCAAGTGTTGAAAGGCCTACCAATCAAGGAGCAGTGGTGCTCCCGCAAGTGTGTATATTCAGGCTACTTCCGGTCTGCCCGGCCTACACCATCTAGCATGATAGGGGCAGTGTGTAGACGATGCCTACTGCGCAAGGCACAAAATGCTTGGTGTGTTTCACGCTGCATGCCTTGTCATTTCGCGCTGGTCCTTCAGTACACATGCTGACAGCAGAGCAAACGTGCCCCGCTTTTCTTTTGTGGCTGCCTTTCCACGCCTATTGAAGTATGAATTCCAATCAACTCGCACAACTTTCTGTCGTCCACAGTATGCTCCACAGGTGATTTACAGATTTCGTGAACACACGACAGCGAAAATAGCATTGCGAAATTTGAAATGCACTTTGCGTAGACTAAACAAGACAAAACATACCATTGTTAGAGTTGGTGATCTAGCAATGAAGTGCTTACATGTGTACTCCATGAGGCAACAAACTTTGGTCTAGTCTTGCTCGTTCACGCAGGAATAGGCCAGCGAACGCTGCTTCCACTTCGGTTGGATAACTGTAACGTCTGTCCTATAAGGTGAGCGCCACCGTTAAGTCAGCAATAAGGTACCCTTCATACGCCATTGTAACTAACGTGCATCGTAAGCCAACGACACGTATACAACTACTAAATTCTACAAACAAATCGATCAGCGTAGTAAAACTTGGGTAAAAGTTCAACAAAGGTACCTACCCGCTCACTGCTTCGCATGGAAGTGATTCTGACAATGCGTGGAATCTCCTGGAATCTCCTTTCGCCATAGCAAGTATATGGACATTCAGCGCGCATTTGTCCAGTCACCGTCATGTTCTGTATGATGTCCATATCGATAACATGGTTCCGCGCGTTTTATGTTCTATGTGCGAGCGAAAGCTCACGAAGGCTCAAGCAGAGATTAAACACGCCGGCTGGCTCCGCCGGAGCATGAAGGGGTGCCAGTGGGGCGTCTGCGTCGCGTTGCATTTCTTGGGGTACCAAAGGCACTTTCGCCGCATCTATCTATCTATCTATCTATCTATCTATCTATCTATCTATCTATCTATCTATCTATCTATCTATCTATCTATCTATCTATCTATCTATCTATCTATCTATCTATCTATCTATCTATCTATCTATCTATCTATCTATCTATCTATCTATCTATCTATCTATCAAACCACCATAGCCTGGGTGCTCTATAGGTCGTTTTTGGCGGTTACTTTAAACACAGTGCCTACGAAAATTGGCATAGGATAGCATGAGTGCAAAGAGGGATGACAGATCATGAGTTGGAGCTCATGATATAGCTGTCATGGATGTCGTTGAATACTTTTCCCCGTAAACGTGTGGCATTTTTTTTTAAATATACCAAAAATATCTCTTCTTTCGAATCAAAACTGTTAGAAACACAAATTATTTCTCTATGATTTGATACTGTACACATTAGCTTCCTCTTTTTCTCCTCCTAACTTCCTTCCTCTGTCTCTTCTCTCCTCCCGAAAGAGCAGGCAGGCGTTGTGCCCCTCTTGGTGGCAATTGCCAGCTTGCTCTCTCCCTCTTTTCTCTGTGTCCTTGTGCTTGTATGTATACAAATCAAATAAATAAATAAATAGCATAAACCGATTTGCGTGGCAGGAAAAAGCTATGTTTACTGGAATGCCAAAAAACAGAGGATTTTTCCGCGATCACGAAAAGGTTAACCTTAAATTGCAAAATTTATCAATGATTGTTTGGTTTTCATAATGTGCTTCTCCACGGGCAGGACCTTTTTATATCTATTGGCACGGCTATAGATTTTTGAAATTCACACAAGGCGCCTAAGGGCCACGCGCTGAATGCAGGCGCGCATAACTCCTTCGACGTCAGCGTTTAAACAAGGAAGTCGCATACATTAAAGTAACACTTGGGAGAACATCTGGCAGGTCGACGCTGCGACTTAGGCAAGCTACCACTTCCTAGAATATCCATGTCAATATTTGTCCGCGTCAATATTCACATCAATGGGAACATTTAGGAAGCCTGGGATCACAAGCTATTCTAAGAAATAAGCGCCGTGTACATTTAAGATGTGAACACGCAGGTCTGGGGTTTTTGCAATTACTGCGCACTTGTCAAGCAATGGTTTGCCTCCGAGGTCTTTGCAATTTACAGCTGGCCGTCAAGCGCTGTGTGTCTATCTTTAGGCATTTATTCTGTCCGCGTGTGTTATGGCAGATTTCAGAGTGCATGTACAGGTGATACATTTTTCTTGGAAAGGTAGTGTCATTCACACGCAGAAATGATGAAATTGATCACATTACATGGTACTTATGGTCCACAAATTCGCAGAAGGCAAGAACCTAGTTCTGGACATAACGCTAGTTGTGACAACCTACACGGAAGAGATATTGGACACGCATACAGCCTATGACAATTCGCCTTGGTGACTGGTTGAAAGGTCAAGTTGGAAAAAAAATATTGAAAAAGAAAGGGGTTGTCGCTTCAAACCTTAGAGTTCCAATACAAAGAGCTGTCCCACAGTTGTGCTGGATAAAAGAAGGTCCGAATGACGCTTTGCCTTAATGTCGTCCAAATGACGACATTAAGGCAAATATCGACCGGAAGATGATCGAAATGTCACTAGAGAGCTAGCAGATAAACTACTCCATATGTCCCTAAGGTAGTAGTAGGTCAGTCAACTCTAAACCGCCGGGCGACAGACTTTCGACAAATTCTGTGAGATGCATTTCGGATCACGACACTAGGATTTAGCCGCGCAGCACAATAATTAGATTCTTTTGCTATTTCATGCCAAATGCAAAGTCTGATGGCGAGGACCGTCGAAGCAGGGGAGTGTGAAACAATTTTCATCCCCTGGAGCTATTTAATGTGTATGCAATGCATGGTAGATAAGTGCTTTAGCACAACACCTTCATGTGACCGCCACTGCATAAATCGAACCAGTGATCTGACTTTATCGCGGTGCAACGGCAGAACCGCTAAACCATGGTGAGGAGGCACACGATAGGTTGCTTTTCTGCTACTTTGCACAGTGCCTGTGGAAGTAGCTGTGGCAGTGGAACTTGAAGTATAACAATTGGCATGCACGGTTGCTCACAATGACCATATCATATGACAAATATTCTTGCCACTAAAGATGCTGCGCGTTCTGCCGTCGCTTTCCGAGCACATGTTATGCCGATGCGGCGCGAATGAATGTTTAGCTGAATGGGAACAAAGATTAAAAATTCCAGCTGGGACACGAGGGGCAGTGGGGCGAAGGCTACCGGACTAATTCTGACCACGAGGGCTTCTTTGACAGCATCGGGTTTATGTCAATAAAGCCCTTTACTAAGTCATTCTTTTGCATATTGGCCTGGTGTGCGACCGATGGCGGCGCTGCGAACGGCGACTGTATGACGTCAGAGCGGGGATTCGCGCGCTTTCGTCTGCTACGTAGGCCCGGCGCCGTGTTGAAACTACCGTTGTGGTAAATCTCAACAAAAAAGCTGTTCAATTGGTTATCTTGCGTATGGTGGCTACTGACGCTGTCCGAACAACCGTGGGACTGCTTTTAACGTTCATTTAGAACTACAACTCTTGGTTCTTTAGAACTGCGGCCGCTTGTCGCCGCGGCGAGTGCTGCGCAATGGTGAAGTAATGCTCTGTGCCTCAGTGTACTTCGACCGCTCGTGAAAAAGGCGTTAGCTTTCACAACTACCCTAAGGACCCAAAGCTGAAGAAGAAGTGCATCGCAAGCTCAGAATGGGAAAGCGCTCCATGCCTTCATCGACCGTGTGCAGCAAGCGCTTCGCGGACAGTGACTTCTGCTACCCACCGTACGCGCGACTCTTAGGTAAGCTTGTGACCTTGTTTAAGCGCCCCGCCAATACTTAAGGCGTTTATTGCACGCAGGCTATAAGCATAGGCAACTTACACCAGGTGTGGTGCCGTCCCACAACCTGCCGCGAAGGCCCCTAGACAAACAGCCGACGACGCGGCCTCCGAATCGCCTCGCAGTAAAGCGCATCTCGTGAGCTCATCTGAGCGGCGCAGGATATCTGAGACTACGGCTGCATTTGGATGGCGTACATACGTATTTTACTTATGAAGGCAAGCGCGCGCCTAGCGGACTGCTTATCATAATGTCATAAGCGATACCTGTTGCCGCTGTTTAGTATACATTCTCTAAAAGTTTTCACCTGAGGCAGTGCAGACCCTTTTTTAAAAGCGGAGCTCTTACAGTAGGGAGTTGCTCGGAGGATTTCACGCGAGACGGACGTGTCGTCCGCGATGCCCCGCTCGCCCGTTTAGGATGCGCTCGTGCCTCTCGCCGTCGACGCTCTGTGACGGCTGCCTCGACCGCCATGCCGTGCGCCTCTTATCGGCGGGGCCTTCGCCGCCTCGTCACCGACGTGCATCGTGCCCCTAGCTGAATCGTGGTCCCGTCCGTGAACTCCTGTGACCGGCTCCCCAATCTTTCCTGTCCTCTTCTCTCTTCGTCGCGCCTGTCGACATCCGCTCACTTCCTTTCCTATTTTCTTTCTACTAATTTCTTTTATCCCACCTTAGCCCACCCCTATAAGGCACTACGCCGTGTCGCCTATAGGCAGACAGAAATTAGGTGCCTTTTTCCTTTTCCTCCCGAACCACCAAGCTATTTAAGCTTTTCGTTAGGCTGCGCGTGGCGTGAAATGGACCCAGCTTGCCTTTGCCACGTTAATCTCTGTGGCCCTGTGCGTGGTATAATCAGCGATTAACTATTTGTTATATTCTAATACCCATGCGATGGCCCTTGGCGGTATTAATAGGAACTGCGACGTAATATCGTTCTCACTGAACCAACATTACGGGACAAACTGCGATCATGGGCATCGGCAGGGGTGCGTGCAGCAAGGCGGCACTTGCGCACTTGTTTGCAGGACGAAAGCAGCGGCGGTGATGCGATCTCCGTTGACGGCCTCGACCGCGCATTCAACAACGTGGCCTGCGTCGTACACTGCCTCACCCTCGATGGAGCACCGCTACCTTTCACAAGCTTTATCTACATACTTGTAGATGCTGGAGAAGGGCACGCTTACTGAAATATCGAAAGTACCACTCAAACTAATAAGTATCGTACGGCGGAAACAAGATAACGAGCGAGAACACTCACACATAGTTTCACTTTCTAACCAGCAATGCGGCCGGTGGTATCGGCGCACTCGTCGGCCATCCGGGGGATTTCTTGGCCCTGTCGATTGGGCCGCAACTAAAACAAGTTCAAGATTACACTCGAAAACATTCGTTGCAGGCGTTAGTTGACCGTCGCGAGGCTGTTCGTTCGACAAAGTTCCCGCCTGAAGCAGACGATCCGCATACAGGTGCAGCGGCTGCTGCAGCGCGGTTGAGAGCGGAGCCCCCGCTCTGACGTCACACGCGAGAGGTCGCCACTCCAAGATCTCGAGGCCAATACTGCTTTCTCGATAGTGTGAAAGAATGCAGGATATGTGCAATGAATAGATAAACATAACTGTTGCATGAGAGTTATGTGTAAACAATACAACATTGACTGCAAGTGCCACCAAAGAGCGCAAGAAAATAATATTCACCACTGCCATATTAGGCAATTAGATAATTGCTGGCAAATGAGGGAAGCCTGAAGTGTTTATTAAGTGACCCAATGTAAGAGAAGGGTCAGGTAGTTTAAAGGCAGCAGTGAATAGATAGACGCATTTCAAAAGCTACGGCCACAAAACATTATAATAAAGCACCAGTAAATTAAAATGGTGCAACATCGTGAAAAATACAGGCATTTGCAAGATGCACACTCGACAAAGAGTTGCTAAATTTTGGTCTTTTATTGACGTATGATTTCCAGCTATTTCTTCCAAATATGGTGAAGTGCGCGGTCAGCTAAAATGCATGGACCGGCTCCGGAAGGAAGGATTATAAAAAGACTTATTCCTGCATTAACTCTTAAGAACATAATTGGAACAGTATTTTAAGAAGCGTTAATGTACAGAAAAATACACTGACCTTGATATGTCAAAAACTTGTATTAGAAGAAGCACTAGGAACCAGACAGCAACGATAAAATGTTGCAACAATTACTGATGAACTGAAATAAAGGAGTTTTTGATATGTGTAATGCGAAACGGGTCCGCAGCAACTGTCTAAAACTTGTGAAATTGGTGTTGGACAAGTATGGCAGAAATAAGAATTAAAACATTACCGATAGAAAAAATTTACTGATGCGTATAGAATTTGTATCGGATGTATGGTGATGTGTATGATACGTGTATCGGACGCAGATAAAGAAGCTCGGTTCTCTAGATTTGATGATATTTGTAGAAAAGGTGTGAAACAAGTAGCAACGCTGCAGATGGAACTATTATTTGATAAAATGGTATTCAACGAAGCTATTTGGCTCACAGCTAACAGTTCTTTGAGCAGCGGAACTCAAAACAAAGGGCGAAGGGATGGTAGAAAATAATGCCGCCGTAATCAAGTTGGTGAACGTCGCATGTACAAATGCTCCGAGAACTACGAAGAAACGCCAAAATAGCATTTCACTGAGTTAGCCGGTTCATGGCTAACACTGATTCGAGTAGCAGAACTGAAAACGCGGGATAAAGGCACAGTGTTAGGTGTGAACAACTAGCCCAGAATTAAAACAATGGAGTAGCCCCAGAAACACGGTTCGGAGCCCGCGCCAAGGGGTGCCAAGAGCTCATGTGCGTGAAACCCTATCGCACAAAAATAAATACATAAACACTACAGCAATGCCACCTATGAAGGAACATCACCCCGATGCTGAAAATAGAAGTCAGGTAAAAATACATGCAAACGAAACTAACCAATAAGCTCTCAATAAATTTCCACAGTTCGGCAGCGCACGCAGTAAGACTTTAGGGATGCTTTGACGTGGATGATTTGACGTAGTGCATGGCGCCACTGGGAGTTCGTAATGCCATTGGGGATAGCCTCGCAGTCAAATGCGCCGAAATATCAGACATATTTAGATTCTCGCTAAATCTGTGCCGGCGTATCGGCGTTAATCCCCACACATGGTTGCCGGATGTTGATATTCTATGTGGTGTCACTGAAGATTGCAGTGACGGCTGTAGGCCCTCTGCAGGTTCTTGATACGCTGGCGGGCGAGTTGACCGGATTCTTCGCCGCGTTGCAGACAAAAAAAGCGGAGATTTCGAGATTATCTTCTTCGAAAGGTCTAGGAGGCTGTGCCAGAAGAGGAAACGCTCCGTGTTGTGTCAGAACTTGCTGACGTCGTATGTCGCTGTATGCCGCCCGTTTCCAAACTTTCTATTAATTATTTTGGCTGCTATTCGTGTGTGCCTTTCCAGCAGACAAAGAAGGCGGCTTTGCCATATTTCCCTTCATCCAGTAAAGAGCTAAGGCTGTTGGAATGATCTCAGCGGTGTTTAACAGCCACAGAAATGTGTACCTTCCGAAAATAAGAACTGATTCGAAGAAGCATGGCAATCATTTGAAGCTAGAAAAAAAGTTAGAAGCAACGACACATAAAGTAGGTGTGCCTTTTTTTTCAGATTAATATACTCCCAGAGTAAGACCCGTTAGAAAACCAGTAGCGTTGTTTCTGCAAGCAAAGCATGGTATTTCACTGCTCTGTGACCCATTCCTTGTTGTGAAATCAACACGTTGTTGATTTCATAAAACGTAAACATGAAGGCTACTTCCAGGCCTTCAAAACGGCAAGTTGGGCGAGTTGGTAGTTTGCTGAGGGCATCGTTTGCTGAGGGCAGCGCGACCCGGACTGTCAGTCAGCGCTTGTTTGTGTACGTGTCTCTCAGTCCTCAGTCCGGGTCGCGCTGCCCTCAGCAAACGATGCTTCCAGGCCTTGCCTACTGACGTCAATGATTCGTTCAGTGCCTTATGACAAACTGTTATTTTGTTTAAAAATATCGTTGGTGAGTATGGCGCAGCTAGCTTCTAGAGCAGAGATGACCTTTCATGTGGACATTTCCTAAACCTTCGATGCGCTACTACGAAAAGCGTACCTTTATTTTATAGGAGGATAGCGCACAGCTGCAAGGAAACGGTATTTGCATTGTGCCTTGCCTAGCTTCCCAGCTCAGTGACCTTTGTTTAGCCCACGTTCGTGTGAAGCTCTCGGAAGTACTACTGGGTACAAAGGTACTTAAATCTTTGAGCTATGTGGATAATTTTGTTCTTTTTGATGTTTCCCCTTTTATTCATTCAGATGTTTAGATTAACGATCTTCTGCTAGTAATAAGGGATAGTCTTGATCCCTTAGAAGCACGCGAATCTTCTAGATTATTTTAGACTATTTTGATAATATTACGCGCATGACGCGAGTAGTCGAGTTCATTCTAGAGCGAACACGAGCGCTAGCGATAAGGCTGGAATTTTCGATCAGTTGAGTATCAAAGACGACGCGTTTTGCGTGTGAGCAGATTACCGACGACCGACGAACTGTGATCACCGTTATAAGTGCACAGCGAGTGTGCTTGTGCTGTCAGTATTCCTTTCGTGGGTGCAAGCTCGACCAAGTGAAAAAATGTTTCATCTTTACCGGCTTGATTTTCACGTCGTTTGCCGTCCCAACCAGATGGCAACATGGTCACCCTCAATACTCACCAGTAAGGAAATACTTTACTCGACGCTCGGTTTCCGCAGTCACTGCCGTTCCCTGTGGCTCAACGTTTGTTGAGGGATAGCAAAATAAAACAAAATTTGAGAACCTTGTACTAAGCCGCGCAAGGACGATTCTGAAAACTAAGATCGTTGGTTTTAGGCTGTTTCTAGGCCTTAGCTAGGTGATGCATGTTGTTTCTAGGTTGCTTCTAGGTTGTTGTTAGGCTTTAGCTAGGTGAGGCAAGGTTGTTTTCTACGTTGATTTCTCAGCGCTGAGAGGTTCGAGTTTAACCACAATGACACTGACAGGACACGGATGTCCAAACTTCAGAGACAGAATCTCGCGCTGAAGCCAAGCATTCGCACCTCTCATAGAAGTACGGGCACGTCATCGTTGGCGTAGAATTTCCATCGCTTCGAAGTCTTCTGGCCGCCGCCGTTGCCTTTCCCGTTCCCTAGCGTTCTTTTTTTGCACGTGCTAGGGGGCGGGGATAGGGGTTCGGCTCACAGTTGCCGCTTCGTAGTCATTTGTTGGGCCAACTTTTCCCTTCTTTATGTTTAGTAGACCAGCGGTGACTAGTGGGATTTACCCAATTTCTGTGGCACATACCCGTTCATGAGGATAACAGTTTTCTGATAGGCCGCACAGCGGGATATACCCGTTTGATGACGATAGTTTTCTTCATTTTTAGTGGACCAGTGGCACGTAGTGGCATTTACCCAACTTCTCTAGCACATACCCGTTTATGAGAGTTTTCGCGTAGGCCGCATTGCACATAACAGAAGGCCGCACAAATTACGGCTAGCTTAAATAGCTCCACTGTTAAAGCGTAATTGTGGCCAGTACGTTTGAGCGTCAGAATTTCATATTTGAAAAAAAAAACAAAGCCAATACGACGGAGAACGCGTAGGAAAAAAGACACAAGGCGAGCATTGCATCTTTCGTTTTCTGTGTGTTTTCCATCGTCTTCGCGCTGTTTTTTACGACAATTCGTCGATTCCAACTTGCCTATCTTTCTAGCTTACTGCTAATGGCACAAGCGTGCTATCATACATGCCTACGGTGTCGAATATTTGAAGAAGATCTCTGAAGAAGAAGGCCCTTTAAAGAAGACCCTTCTAGGAATTTGCCAAATTGTAGATGAGCTGCAAACAATTTCGCATTAAGGCAACGCCTTTTAGCCTTTTCTTCTAATGAGATCAATCACTGCGTATACACTCATGCCTTCAACACAGCAAAGTCTTTAGAAGCAAGCGTAGGCGTTAAAGGCAAATACTTGCGCACAGCTTGGTTGCCATACTTTTATTTCCGCCTACTATCTGACGCACTCTCGTGCATCTTAAGGATCATCATGTCATTTTGCGAAGTTTCTACGACTCCATACCACGTTGTTCTGCAAAATAATTTAGGGTAAGGCGGTGCAAAATGAGACGTGGGACCAAAACGCGACATTTTGACTTGCCGCCCTCTATAGCTAATACAAAAAATACCTTTTCTTTGTTTCTCTATTTCAGCGATAGAGGCCGGTAGTTTTCGTCATTTTATGTGTAAAAGTTGATGATTGCTCACAGCGTTCGCGCGGGAAAAATTGCGCGGCTGATGTCAGTGTGTTCGTGACCCGCCAAAAAGGGGCGAAATTCTGTTCGGCCCAAATTTTCGGATCCGTGAATGAAGCTACTCCGGCATCAGTAAACAATGTAATTATTTATGTTGTTACTTTATACTACTAGCTACATGCCACCAAAAGTTTAGCTCGTTTGGTGCCGTAGGCAAAAGGGGAAATTTTTTTTAATTCGGGCATGTGAGAGGGGCAAAACGCGACAAAAAGGCATTGAATTGCCTTAGAGAGTTTCTTATTAAGTGAACCAATTATTTACGCTCATTATATATGATATTTTTTTGTAAAAGATGGTGCGGAAGTACAAGAGACTATCATCTAGAGTTTCCTGGGAGGCAAACGACATGAAAAAAGCACTGAATGCCTTTCAGTAGTTTCGGGGCAGCAGAGCGCCGGGTTATGTGTGGCTTCAATGCGTGAAGTGCAAAGACTGGGCGCATGAAGACTGCGTGGCGGCCCACGGAGCCAATTTGAAGTGGTTCTACTGCAAGACCTGAAAGGATAAAATTTTTCAAGTTGTCTCGTGTTGCCTGACGCAGCGTTTCGTTTTGCCCTGCAGGTTGGGGCAAAATGAGACATGTGGTGCATTTTTTGTTTCTTTTTAAAATAATATTTTGAACCGTCACAGCATGGCTATATTTATGTAGCACATACCTTGTACCCGAAAGAAAGTTCCTGTGTTGACATTTTATGATAACGAGTGAAATAAAAAAAGATATTCACTATTTTCAAATTTTTGTCGCATTTTGCCCGGCCTTACTTTACTGCTTCTCTTGCTTCTTGTAAGACTGCTTTGTACCCTAGAGGGCATGTTGTCGTCCAAGGTGGATATCGTCCGCATACAGCGAGAATTTTAGGTCTCGAATTTGCTCTAATCGGATCGCCAGCTGTCCATGCCTAATTGAATAAAAGGGGCGAGAAGATAGCTCCTTGAGGGTGTACCCACACCTGGCATGCCGAATTTGTCTGACTATGTTTTTGATTTCGGTCGTGGGTTGTCTATTTGTGAGGAAAGAGCGCATGTAATTATACATTTTCTTCCCATATTCGCGTCATCTGTTTCTTCGAGTCGGAGTGTGTGCATCATGCTGGCGAAATCACTTTTGAGGTCTAGCGCTACTACCATCTGCTCCCCTTCCGTATGTATATTGCTTAGGAGCTCCTCTTTAAGTTTGAGAAATATGCCCTGTGTGGAGAGGTGTCTCCTACCAAACAAATCCGAATGGATAAGGTTTCGTGGCCGTAATTATCGAAATTATCAAAGCGTTAGTCTATGGTTAGGCAACACGGAAATCCAAGAAAAACAAGGAATTCGAGTCCAAGGTGTTTGGCTTTAAGAAACTAACAGAGCAGACTTCACTCTCAAAGCGCTGAAAGCGACCACCTAAAGCTGAGAAGCTCGCATGACAGATTGGCGAGAAAAGTCAGAGGTATAACGGAAACGCAGGTCATCCGACTAGTAGATGCGTTTGTTCAGCAGGTTCACGTATAGCCTACCGTATCAAGAGCTCAGCCATGGCAAAAAAAAGCCGTGAGCGCGATCATACGGATAGCGTATCAAGCGTACTGGGACTCCCACCCAGCACATTCACTCAGAGACTACAAGCGCTCGAACTTCATAACGCTTTCTAGGAGCTTAATGCGAACTCACTAAAGATTCTGGGGGCACCGTGACGCCACTTACACAGACTTCGTAAAGTCAGAACATCGTAGGAGCTTAATGCTAACTCACTAAAGATTCTGGGGGCACCGTGACGCCACTTACGCAGACTTCGTAAAGTCCGAACATCGTGACATTCTAACGAGAGTAAATTCTCAAAACACTCCAATTAACAATCTGGGCCTCAGTGTGCACCCATTGCACAAGCACAGCTGAAGCAACTGCAGCAGCTTTAGGAAATAGAACAGCTTGATGCAAGCTGGAACTCAATAGCGGTGATGACGGACTCACAATCATCGTGCTGAATGTTCATAAACGGATGTGTACCGCACATAAGTCCAAAGCTACCAGGCGATGTTCTGCGTGAATCACACAACATTACACGATGTCCGGGGCAATCGGGCATCCCAGCAAACGAACGGGCAAACACATCAGCTGGCGAACTAGCAAATTGAGCAGACGACTCCCCGAGTAAGATACGAAAAGACCACAACCCGCGCGACATCCTGGAGCATCAGCGCCGCGAACGACAAATCTACGCGCGTCCTCATCCGCAGCTCGGAGTAGGACACGCTCGGAAATGAAGAAAAAATCCAGACTAACACCGATCCGCACTTGGACTAGGGGCACGCAGTGTTGCCGACGTTTATGCTTGCAGTCAATGGCCATGGCATGGGGGGTGGCCGTCTCTTTCCACATTATGTCGGAAATCCAGTGTCTAGGCTAACCAAACGAAACGCCCATCTGGGACAGGGGACCTTACTCAGAAAGCCTTTGGCGGGCCGTCCTTGCTCGTGCTGACTTGGAGACACAGAAGGCCTCAGGATATTGCAAGGGAGTGCAGCAACGTGCTACTCGAGTCCTGGCATAGGGACCAACCCTTGCCGCTGCCTTTATCCCTCGTGTTTAAGAAATAAAGTTATTTCAATCAATCCGCCACTTTATTGAACGTAATGCGCTTGCTATGGTCTTGCCTGGTACTCCAGCAAATGCGCCCTGTTGCAGGTTCAAGCAACTGGTCAGCATGCGAGTCCACCACATGCTTTGAATGTAGGATCCATGAGGAATTGCACCGATCCTGACAAGCTATAATTTTCGCGATGCCAATTATATGACACGCTCGACTGGCTTTTTTCCGTAACCGTCGGCGCCGCCATGCCGTTTCCTCTCTATCTCTCTCTCTCCATCTACACACACACACACACACACACACACACACACACACACACACACACACACACATATATATATATATATATATATATATATATATATTATATATATATTATATATATATATATATATATATATATATATATATATATAACCCACGCAGAAAAAATGCTTCATAAGGGAATATAGGAGATCATAGGGGAAACTTGTTTCACTTTCTCTGCTTTTATGACATTGTATTTTCCTCCCATTTTTTAACATGCTTCTTTTTTGTATTCTCTCTCTTTCTGTCTACCCTTCGTTGCTGCGAATTTCTTTTTGCTACTTTTATTGTGTTCTATGCTTTACTGTGTCTCTTCCTCCTTTTACTCCTCCCCACCCTCATTCCCTTTCCCACACCCTTGATACACTACACTGTACAAGGCTATTGTCTGCACTACTAGCGTGCCTAGATAGCCAATTGGTTATGACGCTCACTTTCAGATCGTGGGTACGCGGGTTCGAATCCCGCCTCATAAAGAAAGTTTTTAGCCGCGGAGGAGGAATAAGCTTTATTAGGAACCAGCAATTTAAGTGCCTTGGCCTAGGCCCTCCCACGTGGGGACGTCGAGGTCTTGCTTCTTCGCCGCCTCGCGGGCTTGCTGAAGAAAGTTTCTTTCTTCTTTCTTTCTCTGTCTCTATCTTTATCTCACTACTCATTATCTCACGCATCAAATTGTTGCACCCCACGCCGCACAGTCAGTGCACGCGTTCTGAGAGTGATGCATCAGATGAACAACAGGTCGAAGAGGAAGATAGCAACTGGGCGCAGGTGTTCGGGGCGCAAACAAAATATGAAGTAGGGCGATGATGATGATGATAATGATGATGATAACTTTCTGGTGACTCCACATGGCCTGAAGAAAAGCTCAACAGCTCCGCTGCTGAAAATTGCACAAAGCTGTCCTAATAAAATAACTCGCACAGAGGACCCTATTCTGGAATACAGAAAGAAGTCGCTCATCCTGGATGAAGACAACAAGTAACAAAGTATTTAACTTCAGTACTCGTTTTCTTTAAGATTTTACTAGCGCAAAAAAGGCCGAACACTTGTGCGTGCGCGTCTCCCTACGTCTTTTGTCTTTTTGCGCTGTTTATAATTTTAAGTATGAACCAACTCGGCTAAGCATTCGTTTTAGCTAAATGCTCATTTGTCTGCGGTTATTTGGCGATATTATTTTGGAAGAAGTTGCACGGTATTACAGTCAGTAATCCTGGCGACATTACACGTCAAGCATGAATGAGTGAGAATTGATAGGCGTGCTCATTTTCGCAGTTCTTTTTCTAATATTTCCGAAAAACACTTGGCAAGTTAGAGTCAAATAAATTTATTATGTACACGTTTATATATCCATTTTTTTATGCTCAAATGCAGGTGTATCATATGAGGAGGAGTCTCACATTACCGTTGAAATAGTGACAAAGAGAAGCGTTGAACTGTATTGAATCCGAGAAGGCACCAAAAAAATTGGGGAACGCTTAAGCTTCGCCTTTAAGAGTTTGAACGCGATAGCGATATCCTGCCCCTAGTGCGCACTTGAACACTACGAGTGTTTAACAGAATGCGCGCAATAAGGTGTGTGCCTCCTGTAATGGGTAGCATGCTTTAAACCAGGGGACTTATCGCGACGAGAAACGTTTCGAAGTTGCGATGGACCCACTACGTGGTCTTAAGGTAATCCGCGCAGTAATGAGTGTGCCTTCGTAATGGATGGCTGTCTTTCAACCACGAAGTCGTTATGATATTGACATGGTGTGACGCCTGTATACAGGACGCGTATTTTGGGAAGCATGAAAGTTCCTTCAGTTGCAGCTCTAAGCAGAGGCGTGGCTGTGCTGTAGAAACACCTGCTTGACACGCAGAACGGCCTGGGTTCGATTCTCACTCGGACCCAACATTTTTATATTATTTCTTTTAATTTGCAGCTTTTTCGATTTTTCGGTCACGGACAAGGTGATGATTTTTCGCTCACAACCAACGGTGCCGACACCGACGACGGAATTTCTGCGATACGAGCTCTTTAACACTATCGCGTTAAAATTGCTGGTGGTGGTTCCAGTCCCGGGCGGTCCAAACACTGATATCGGGAAAATCGCAATACTTACGAAACTCCAGACTAAACCTTGCTCTTTGGAATTATTACGGTGGTCGCAACACCAATCAATTGAATTAAACACATCGTCATGTACTGCCGATGGCATCAAAGGGAAGAGGTCATGCCAGAGTTCAAAGCACGCGAAAGCAGCAAACCTCGCTGGAAATCCGCGCGATGCAACGCTTGAATGGGCGGAAAACCACATGGCGAGCACCGTGGCTCTCATACCAGTTTGTTCGCCACGGTGATAGCGGAACACTTTTCCGCCTCTGCGGAAGACGTACTTTGGTTGCATTAACATAACGACACACGGTCTCGGCTTCGGGCGACAATTTGAAAATGACGGCCAAGGAGTCTACAGTCGCAAAAACACGTGCGGCTCGACGAAGCTCGCATTAGGGCAAATATTGCGGAGCAGACGGGAGTCAGCAGAAGGTGCAGTATGAATTCAGTGAGGTGCCCCAACTTATCTCGTGTTTGGTCCCAACCGAGCGAATCCGCTGTTGCCGCTACCGCGTTGTCGACTCATGTGCATCTCCTGTGAACAACAGCTCAAAATGGTAAAAACTACTATGGGGAAAGCTTCATATGCCTCCGCAAATGGGAAAAGTGAACGTCAATGTTGTGGTCGTCGTCAACAGAAATGGTAAAAAATGGTCATAGTTAGGCAATGCATAACAGTACCCGTGAGTTATTTTTCTTGTTGGTGTTCAGCCTGCATAGCCCTAATTTTCAGTAAGAAACAAAAATCAAGTGGCATTCATTCTCTTGATTCACTAATGATGAGTAGGTAAAAGTGACGAAGGCTGCAGCGACTGCAAGAGTGGACAAGCGCGGGAAATAATCTCCACCCGTTTAGGCGTTGACGGTGTCTTGCTGTTCCCTAGTGTGAACAAGGCCTTAGCGCAACTTAAAATAGCCTTGGAAGGGTAGCGCTAGTATAGACACGGACTAGAGGAAGACACACGGACACACAGCACTCCTAAAATAGCCGACGCCTTGCCCATTCGCTTGAGCTTCCACAGTCGGCAGCTCAAACGAAGCCGCGCTTACAGTTCCAGGTTTAAATCAACAGATATACCCAACAAAATGGTCGGGGCGATGACCGCCGGCGTAACTGAATTGGTAGAGCGTCGGACGCGTTATTCGAAGGTTGCAGGTTCGGTCCCTGCCGGCGGCAAGTTACCTTTAATCCATTTTAGTTTCTTCATATTTCTTTCATATTTACAACAACAAAAAATCCCCTATACTTTCCTTGGCATTATAGCCTGTTATTTCTCATTAATAAGAATCAGAAAAGCGTTTCAAAAATAGGTAGCTTACGTGAACAACCCAGAGCGTGATGCTAAACAAGCGCATCTCTTGTGTGGATGGTTTAGGTTTAGAACACTTTATTATTAAAAAAGCATAACATGCAACTACAGTAATCATACAATTGAAATACCCGTTTCATTTTTTCGAACTCCGCCTATGCTTGATGCCATTAAACACTTGCCGTGTCGTCTTCCACTGTGAATTTCGTACGTGAGATAGCACCGTAGCTCACCCTTTACTGCTTATCCAGAAAACTGAAGCAGGAACTAATATTTCAATGGCTGTTCTTCAAAATACAAACGAGCCTTCATTCGAAGACGCCACCTCAGGTTTGTTCCCATAAGTTAGCTAGAGCACGTCAACATAGAGGCGAAGCTTCGTGGCCAACAATAATCACACTTCAGCAGTCCTACAGCATGACGTAATAGTTGCAGGAAGCGCCATACTACGGCACCATCCAAACTGAAGCTCGCTTTGTTACGATTTCAACATAATTATTACCACAATACTAATAGGAAAGGGTAGGTTTTAACGAAAGCACAGTTGTGACACTGGCATTAGAAGAAACAGGACATGTCTTGGTACATTTCATGTTCTAACTGGCAATGAGATAGGCACCTTGTTTGCGCGCTCTGATGTCTTTAATATTTATTGTTTAATTATATCGAGACGAAATACTGAGCTACATGAACAAGGAATATATTATCTGTGATGCTCGTTGCCTCAATATTGCAGTTAGACTGCGATTACGTATTCAAATGTACTAATTTATGTGAGAAATATTGAAGAGTATCTTGTAGTAAGATAAATTTTTTCATTTAATTTCATTCAAAAAGAAAGAACAAGTGCTTCTTTCAGTCAAAGCAGTGGTTCCTGTTCGTGCAGTTGCCTGTATAAAGTATGATTTGACGAACCAGTTTGAAGGTATTTCAGGATGAGTGTTTATGGTAGACAGGGGCTCTCGTCTGGGCCGCCACAAAGCCTTCCTAGCCTTCTCGTCTTGGTCCTCCATGTATTGCTCCTGCATTTGCAAGGAGAAGGAATCATTCTGTTAACATATAACAATAGACATCATTCGCGCTAAAAAGTACCGCAGTTGTGGGGTGCTGTTTCTCTCTTAGTGTTCTTAGCCTGATGTTTGCTTCTGGAAAAATATCTTAGGAAATTACTTTCTCGCTAAATTCAGATGGTAAGCTATGATAGTTGGTGTTAATGAAGAATATCGTGCAGCGTTCACGAGTTGGACAGAAAAGTCAACAACAAGCTAGAACACGTGCTGACTCTCAATTGAAATTCATTTTGAAAACCAAGTAGCAAAAATAAAGAACAATGCAGGAAAAACAGGGGCTATAATCATCGGCACGTGGAACAGCGAAATGGGCAAAATCTTCACTAAAAATAAAAAACAACGTGGATAAAAAATTTGATGTGTGATGCCCTCATCACACAGCCCCATCCATTTTGCGAACACATGAAACTTTTTGTTGTATCTCCATCTTTGAATATATCCTCAAAACGGTGTTTAACTAACTGCTTTATCTATAAAAGCAAAGAACGCGCGTGTCTTGGCTGAATTGGCCACCAAGAACTCATAAATTATCTGAATACTTAAAAAAAAATCACAGCATATCCACGGAGTGAATGATGATGAGAGAGAGAGAATAAACGTTTTATTAAATATTCCTTAATTAGCACCTAAAGTGGGTGGGGCCCTTCGTCCGGTGCTCCACTGGCTATTGCAGCTCGCCGGGCCTGGTCCAGGGTTGCCAGTTGGCTTCCCAAGGCCTGATCCGAGAGTCGCGCCTCCCACGACCAGTGTGGTAATGTGTGTGTTTTTATGAGCGTGGAGTTTGCCGCAACAGGACGCGAGGTACAGCTGTATGTAATGTGTGTCAGTGTTGGTATCCCTCCGCACCAGGGGCATTCATCTCGATATTCGGAGGGGTGTATCTTAGAAAGTGTGTGTAGGTTGGGGTACGTGTTCGTCTGCAGTCGGCGCCAGTCTCTCGATTGCTCTCTGTTCAGATTCGGGTGAGGTGGTGCCACAGTGCGTCGCTCGAGTCGTTGAGCTTCGAGGATGTCGGCTCGACCGCTGGGTCGCTCGTCGTTGTCAGGGGCGTCGTGGGCGAAGCTGCGGAGGTTCATCGGTAAACCGTGAATATTCCGTGAATTCTGCCCAGTACATCATCACCGACGTGAGATCGGGCGCGTTTATACTAAAGGTTCGATGAGTTATGACGACTTGCAGCGCACTTTAATTTTACATGAACGCTGTGAATTTTTACATTGTTTAGGAAACCATTGCTTAGAAAACATCTGGCGTCTTTCGTTAAGCAGCTGGCGTCTTTTCGTTTTGCTTTAGAAACATCTGGCGTTCTTTCGTTTTGCTTTTACAAAACATCTGGCGTCTTTTGTTGGTTTATTTCATCAATCAACGGCGTTTTGAACAAAATTTTTATTGTTTAATCACGCACAGGAGAAATCTCACCAGGCACTACCTTGGAGGTAAACAATGGCTGCTAATGGGAATGAGAGACAGAAGAAGTCGGCTTTTAGCTAACACTTACACTTCTACTTCTACTAACGTTTCCTACTGGAACATGCCAATGGCTGCTAATGGGGAATGAGAGACAGAAGAATTCGGCTTTTAGTTAACGCGCACGCTGCGATTTTTTTATTGTTCAACAACGCACAGGAAAAATCTCCCACCGGCACCACCTTCGAGGTCAAAGCGTAAGACTTGTTACGGACTACGACTACTACTACTGCTACTACTACGACGACGACGACAACGAGGGACGAACGGGTGCCGCCTTAAGGAGCTTCGCCCCTAAAAGGGCTTCCCTAAGCGGCTTTGACTGAGCGAACAGCTCTTTGATCTTCAAAGCACGATTTTCAAGGTCCGACTGGTCGTGAAATAAAAAACACCAGGCCTGCGCGCAACGCGCAGCACAGTCGCAGCCAGTGCTTGAATAGCGGCATTTCTAGAGCCCGTCATAAACTCTTATACAAGTACACTAGCGACGTACCAACTACAGCACAAATCATGATTTTTGCGAAGGTAGGAAGCACCCGCCGCGACATTACTCGTCATTTTGCGGAGAGGCGAGGTACCAAATGTGGAGTTTCTTGATGCGACGGCTGATGACGATGAAGAATTGTGACTGAGCTTTTATTGCGATAGCAATTATATAGACAGTCTCGGCTGGATTTTGCCGTCGCCGTCGGCGCCGTCATGCACCGTATATGTATAGGTATGTATATATATATATATCAAAGTCCCAAAGAAAAATAATCCAGGAAAATGCTTCCGAAGCGCGGAATCGAACCAGCGACTTCTCGTTCCTCAGCGCGTGGCGCTAACCACTATGCCAGAAAGCACAGATCCTTCAGGTAGCTACCGGCGAGCGTTATATGCACGCCCTTTACCACTGGCAGGACTCAGAGACGGCAGGCGCTTATAAGCGTTTCTTCATTGCCAGCGAGATGGTGCGAGGAGCGCGACGGGCGCATTTAAAAGTCGTCGGCGAGCTCGCTCGCTTCTTATATTTGCGCAGGGAGGACCTTGCCCTTCCGTTGTCTGCTCGGGCGGTTTTCTCGTAGTGAGGGGAAGAGGGATGTTTTGAGCTTTCACCGTGATGTCCGCGCTCATGTTACGGAGCGTACCAAAGTCACTCGAGCTCAAGGGACGCCGCTAAACTAACAAACAGAAGATGAGCGCGAACTCTCAAGGATCACAGCTCGACACTTGAAGCACGCTAGTTTCCTTCGCTCCTTCGGACGCCTTTGCAACAGGAGCGCTGTTCAAACTGAGAGTATCCATTGGCGAGCCTCACTTCGTATAGCATAGTGGTTATGGCGCTCGACTGCTGACCCGCAGGTCGCGGGATCGAATCCCGGCCGCGGCGGCTGCATTTTCGATGGAGGCGAAAATGTTTGAGACCCGTGTGCTTAGCTTTAGGTGCACGTTAAAGAACCCCAGGCGGTCAAAATTTCCGGAGCCCTCCACTACGGCGTCTCTCATAATCAAATGGTGGTTTTGGGACGTTAAACCCCAGATATTATTATTATTACTTCGTATATCATTAGTTTCTTGCTATCGCATTCATTGCTTCGCCCTTGCGGGGAAACTGACTTTTTTTGTAATGGGTTGTAAGCTTTAAAGGACGCACTAGTTACGTAATTCGCATTGTGTGACGGCCGGTCGTTATTTCACTCTCCCACCACGCTTTATAACTTGCGCTAACGTGAGAAAGAGATAGAGAGAGGGAATTAACTTTATTGAGACCCTGAGGAAATCAATCATGAGAGCCTTATGGGCGTCCTTGGCAACCAATAGAAGTGTACTTGCGAGGAACCCACTGCGCTATAAATCATCATAATTTTTGTGAAGTAGGGAAGCAGCCTCTATGCAATTTTTCTTTATTCTGCGGAGAACCGTGGTACCTGCTAAACACCTGTAAGGAATTATGTGCATTTTGTTGATACTGTGGCTGATGACGAAGAATTATGGAAGAGCCCTTTATAATGGGTTGGAAGCATTTAACAAACCACTCGTTGCGCAATTCGCATTGAGTGACGCCTGGTCACAGTATTCGCGTTGTGTGACGCTTGGTTGTTATTTTACTCTTCTACCACGCTACGTTACATATGTCAATGTGGATCCTTCTCGACATGAAGCCTGTATAGAGTCTTTTTGCAAAGCAGTTTCAAGCATCGGCATGGCTCTGAGATAGAACACTGGACTCCAAACACAGGGCTATGGGCTCCAAAAATTCCATCCTGAAGTGTTTTTCTTATTTCGAGTGATAGTGCTTACGGACACCGGCGTCAGCTGCGGTGGACAACTACGGCTCCAAAAACGGCCCTTGTTGTGATCTCATAAGAGCTTTCGCTGTAAAACCAGAGTGAAAATTAAAACTGCTTTTTTTTTTACCGTTTAAGCACGGATACCAGCTACTTCGCTAAATAGCCGCCGCTTTTACCAAGACAGTCGGCTTTGCGTGTCACCAACTTTTCTATACAATCCTCATAGAAGGTAGCAGGCTATGCTTTCAACGACTTGTGTACGCAGGTCTGCAGCTCGCTGCGCGGCTCAAACTCCTCTCCTCCTTGCCAGCGTTTCATTTGAGCAAACACATGGTAATCAGAGTGAGCTTAGTGCCCATCACTCATTACATTATCACTCAGAACAGAAGCTGTGAGCCGACAATTTTTTCGACTCATCTTATCAACTCTCGGAACAAGACTATCGGTCGACGCTCGCTTACTTCACTGTCCAGGTGGACCATGAAAGTCTGTGCGCCCTGCTTCAAGTTCGCAACACCACTGCTGAACCATGGTGTCAGTCATGAATGTTGTGCAACACACACTGCTCTTCGTCCATAAATTTCAGGTGCACCGCACTCATCAGCATGCAGAAATCCAATTACAGCACGCCCTTTACACTTGGCCGCAGCCTCATTATTCCAGGCATGTTTACGTGTCCGCTACGTGCTTGGAACTGAGAGCTGCGACATCATGCGGTAGGCGGGTACACTAGAGAGATAGCGTAACCATTTGGTGAGTTGCGTCGTCGGATTTACACCGTGAAGAACGGGAGAACGGGAAGCCTACCGACCATCAAATCACCTACTAGAAACGATCTCATTTTGAAGCACACCTACTGCAGGATCGCTGAAAGCAAAGAGCTAGCTCTATGTTTAACTTGTCGTGGCCCAAAATTTCGCTATGTCGAAGGCAGTCGAGCCGATCGTTTGGAGTCGCAGTAGCCAAATATTGCAGTAAACAAAAAGATATGATTGCAAATAATCGGAATGCGGATTTCAACAAGCTCCGGAAAAGAACAATTAGCAGTACGCCTGCAGCATCACCACTGAAAAAAAAACTGTCTCCAGCTTTTTATTTCGATTCTATGAATATCCAGACTATCACCTCCACTGTTAACAAATATATGCGCAATGTTCTCGGTATCTACGATGCCAGAAGCCCGTGAGAACGCGTAGAAAGTACATAGCAGTTCTATGTCATTGTGAAAAAGGTCCACGTCCACAAGCTAAATACCTTGAAAATATTGGTTTTATTTGAATTTGCGGCGGCTGATGTACGGTATCAACAAATATCGCGGAAATCGCTCGAAGAGAAGAAACTCACTGGTCGTTGCTTTTGTGCACCACATCCAACTGACACAAGGTGATTTCGGTAGTACGTCAGGAGTCCGTCCCAACGTGACATAGACCTACATCAGACCAGTTGCCATGTCGCTGTCAGACCGCCTTCTCGGTATCGAAATCGGAAGTGGTTTTGAGGTAGCGGTGTTGAAAATATATTCACGGCGTTTCGACGCAGCACAGTGCTCGTTTTAGGGTCCTCGGCACCTGTACTTTTATTTAGAGCAACTATACGAAAATATGTGCCAGTGTTCTCCTAATGACAGAACGAATTATAATAAAATCCAACAAACTCCGCTTCGCGGACACCGATGAAGCATCGAATATGTTCGCGCTGCCTTCGTCAGAATAACGCATTTATATGTTTTTTAAGCGTTTCAGATATTTTGTATCACTGCATTTCATTAAACACTCTTTATTAGTATTTAGGATGGTAGTATAGTTTTATTGCATCTTGACCATATCGTTATTATATACTAGTTTACGAAGAATCCTTCGCATAAGATTCTGCGATATGTCGTATCACTGCTCTTTATTAAATACTCTTCGTTAAGCTTTTACGTGGTAGTATAGACACCACCTCTGATAACCACGAGTGTATCGCGTGACAGTGTTGTGGCTGTGATAACGTGCACACCATTTGTTGGGCTAACTGTTGCCTTCCTTTTTAGTGGAAGTTTTGTTGGGATTAAGCCACTTTCTGAGACGCATACGCGTTTATGATGCCCACAAGCGTTACCACGGATCCCTGACATGGAAGGCTCGACAGAGAACAGCTTTGCCGTTAATAATAACTGCTGCTGTATGACGCGCATAAACCACGATGTGGCTATGACGCACGCCGCAAAGGAGGGCTCAGAAATTTCCAGCCACCTCGGTTTCTTTAACCTGCACCTTGTTCTAAACAAAACACACCGGCCTCTAGCATTATCGCCTCTACCACAAATGAGATCGTCGTAGCCGAGATCCCATTCACGAGCTTCAGGATTTCAGCCGAGCACATTCGCATTTTGTGAAAATGACGCATGCTGAAACTGGATGTAATTTCCTATTTTGACAAGCATTCTCCACAATTTGATGAAGGCGGCCCAGTGGTACGACGTGAATGTCGTGTTCGCTGCAGCCTACAGACTGTAAAAGCGCACTAGAGTGACCGAACACGAAACAACCAAAGAACGTGAGCTTGGGCTTGGTAGTAATCCACCTTAACACATAGCGGGCACAGAAGGGATAGGAACACAAAGAACAACGTGGACGCAGCGCTAACGTTCCAACAAATGATCTATTTACGAAGCACTCACGTGAAAATAATATAGGAAAAAGCAAGCAGCGCACGCAGGCACACAAGTACGAGATTATTATTATTATATTATATCATGACCCATGTGAAAGACCTGTAGCCAATGATAAGATGAGAGTACAAAGAGATATTTACAAGATTACCAGGCCATGTAAACGCAACCATACTCCTGAGGTCACCCTTTTTTTGTGTTCCTGTCTCTTCTGCTCTATAGGTGTTAAGGAACAACCAATCAACGAGTCTGCGACACAAAGCACAGTCAGCTTTTGTTGAATGTGCAGAATGGGTAGTCTACGAAGTTTCTTTGCGCGTGGGTCAAACTGCAAGAGGTGTCAACGACTGGTTCAGAGAGCGTGCCAACGTGAAAAATGCGCGTTAAGGCAAACACAATGTTTCCTATCTAGCCACTGTGTCAACTATTAGGATTGTTTGCCTGATGCTAGAAAAAAATATATGCCATAAAGATTACCAAAACGCGTGTGATACGAATAATCGTTGAAGCTGAACGCAGCCTGCCAACTGTGCACGGAGTAGACCTTCAGGTGGTGGTAGTGGCGCAACGTCCGCCCCCACCCACACACTCTACGCACGAATAAAATCTCAATACATTTTTGTTGAAGGTAAGCTACCAGGGCGAAGGTCTGCTGCAGCAAAATAATTAAAACTAGATTTAGGCCCAATGCAAGCTGATTAAAAGCAAAGGTATTGAAGCGAGAACTCTCGCCAGAGGCCGCTTTGGCTCGTTATATTTGGTGAGTAAAAGTACGCAAAGGAGTGCAACCGACGAAGATGTAGTACTAGAGAATTTCAATTGGAAGAAGGCCGCAGGAAAAATTCCTAAGCGCACTACTACGGGCTTAGATGGGGGTTCCCGTCAGCCTCATTAACGACCTCGGGCATAACACTAAAGAAGCACTGCTGAAAGCCGTAGAAAAGTGCTTACAGGAGAGGGAAATACCACACAGTTGGCGAAAAAGTAGAATGAACTTAATCTCTAAAGGCAAGGGAGAAAAGGATAACATTCGCTCGTATAGACCGCTAACCATTACAGAGGTGCTATATAGGTTGGCGATGCAGGCAGTAAAATTAAAAATAGAAGCGTGGGTAGAACAAAATGATATTTTGGGAGAACTTCAGAATGAATTTCGAATCGACAGGCGGTTAGACGATAATCTGTTCTTACCCAGTGTATAGAAATATCGAAAATAGAAAACAGGCCCTTATACGTAGCTTATCTAGATCTCACCGGGGCGTATGACAACGTTAATCAGGTAATTTTGTGGGATATATTGAAAGAAGTGGGCATAGAGAGCGACTGTATACAGTTTTGAGGGAAATATACCGACAAAATACAGTTTGTACAGAATGGGAAGGAATAAGTAGCAAGGACAGCGTTGAAATTAGCAAGGGGTTGAGACAGGGATGTCCTTTGTCCCCGCTGTTATTCATGCTGTACATGGTGAGGATGGAAAAAGCGCTAGAAGGTAGCAACATTTGATTTAATTTGTCACACAAACAGGTCGGCACGATGGTTGAGCAGAATCTTCCAGGTCTATTTTATGCTGATGATATTGTCTTATTTGCGGACAGTCAAGATGATATATAGCGACTGGCAGATATACGCGGAAGGGAATGTGAGGTTCTAGAACTAGGATTTAGTGCAACAAAATGTGGATTGATGGTATTCAATGATCACGAAGACCATGCGGTCTTAATACAGGGCCAAAAAATACCGAGGGTACGCGAGTACAAGTACCTAGTAGTATGGGTAAATGAGGGCTATAGATATATGGAGGTACAAGAGAAAGCATTGGTAGCAAAGGGAAAGAGGAATGCTGCAATTATGAAGCACAGAGCTTTATGGGGATACAATAGGTACGAGGTGCTTCGAGGGCTGTGGAAGGGTATGATGGTCCCGGGGCTCACATTTGGGAACTCAGTGGTGTGCATGAAGTCAGAGGTACAATCAGGAATGGATGTAAATCAAAGGACGGTGGACCGCCTCGCCTTGGGCGCTCACGGGAAGACGACAAATGAGGCTGTAAAGGGTGATATAGGATGGACAGGCTTTGAAGTGAGGGAAGCTCAGAGCAAAATGAGATTCGAAGAGAGGCTGAAGAAAATGAAGAAGAGTAGATGGGCAGAGAAGGTTTTCAGGTATTTGTATAGAAAAAGCGTTGACACGCAGTGGAGAAAAAGAATTACGAGGCTCACCAGTAAATATGCGGCTAGCAGTGCGGGCGATATGGCAACAAGGAGCATTAAGCGGGAGGTCAGAGAGGCGGAGAGAACTTATTGGATGGCAGCGATGGAAAAGAAGCCGGCTCTGAGTAACTACCGAAAGGGAAAAAACGAAATAAGAAGGGAAAGGTTTTATGATAATTCAAGGGGAAGCGCTTTACTGTTTGAAGCAAGGTCGGGCTGCCTTAAAACGCCTAGTTATAAAGCGATATTCAGTAACGAAGAACAATGTACATGCTGCGGGGGAACTAAGGAAACGATGGAACATGTACTGATTGAATGGGGCGATATTCACCCAGGTGTACGTGTGGGCACGAGTCTACAGAAAGCCTTTGGTTTTAGGGACAACAATAGAAAGCTGAACACGGCGCGAAAGAAATAAGTAAGAGACGGTTAGAGTACTGGTGGCAGAAAAGTAGAGATAAAGTAGAAAAATAAATAATGGGGAAAAATAAGGTCATTCTGCCTTAAGAGGCAGAGAGATGGACCATGAATTAATAATTTTTGTGGTATAATAACATAGATTTAATCAATGTAGATAAGGTATTAGGCCAACATGAAACAAGGAAGCTTTTTTTTTCGAGCCTGGTGGCAGACATGTCACCGCCCCGTTATAATGGGGACGCTCATAGCATCCATCCATCCATCCATTTGGTGAGCAAAGCAAATGATGATAAATGATATCGAAACCGTATTTTGACTGACGCAAGCGGTATTCGATGCAAATTTTTTGTTCAAGTTGGGACCGGTTTTTTTAATAGCGCCGCTGTTGAAGGCGCATTTTGCCCGTGAGTCCCGAACAGAAAATGATCACCCTAATGTACCACCACACGCTCCCTTCGTCCTCATCTTCATGGTCGTCGTCACCTTCATCATCTGCTTCGCTCCCAGAACACGTGCGCATATTTCTCCGTCGCGCGATGAAACAACCCTGATTAGCGAGACAACGAGTACAAAGAGAGAGAAAAAAGAAAGAAAGAGATTAAGAGAAAGCAGATTAGCGAAAGAGGAATTCTAGGGAACAAATTTCTTCGCCGGGCGATCATCGAACTCGCGTATCCACGATCAGAAGGCGAGCTTCTGAACTACTCGACTATCCAGGCACGCCTGCGAAGCATAGAATGGCCTTCTATAGTATATATAGGAAGGGGTGGCAAAGGAAAGTGAGGTTGAGGAGGACGAATGGTAGGGCGAGGAGGAGGGCAGAGAGCAAGGCATAGCACAGAAAAAAACAAAGAGACAAATAGGGAGAAAAAAATCAGAAAGCGAAAGAAGGATAGAAAGAGAGCGAGGACACGAAAAATACAGATATAGAGAAAAACGCGTAAGAAAGGCAAAGAAAGATAGAAAGACCCAGAAAGAGACAATAATATATATATATATATATATATATATATATATATATATATATATATATATATATATATATATATATATATATATATAGAGAGAGAGAGAGAGAGAGAGAGAGAGAGAAATAGAAATAAACAGATACAAGAAAACTATACACAACGATGAGAGAGACGAGAGAAGAAGTCAGAAACAGAGACAGAACGAAAAAAATTGCGAACCTTAGCAAAACAGCAACTGCCAGGACAGCCTGGGTGGCCATCCGCCCCACTGTCTCTTTAGCATTGCGCCTCCAGTGCAAGGTGTACTAATTTCGAATTTTATTTTTTTTGAAAATGATACTTCTTGAAGAAAATTCGGTTCTCTAGTTATATTGTTTTTTTTTTTCGCCCTGCTTGCACGAAGGCAACTTTTCGCTGCAATGTTGGAAAAGCCTTGGCACTTCTTTGATGTTTATGTGATGTTTCTACGAAATGCGACAAGTTACTTTTTTATTTCAGCCGTGCTTAACATTTTGTCATATGTTGCTCTTTTGTGGACAGCGTAAGGAAAACGTGGACGTAATGCATAGCAATACCTATTAAATCTAGCAGAAACATTTTCGGCCAGGTTGTTTGTAGTTCGCAATACATTCGGCCGCACAATCGGCAAATACTCCCGTATGTAATAGCGGGACGTTGACACCGTCATCTTCAATTCACTTTGTTTGCGCACTGGCAACATTTTTTGGGATGAAACATTTCCGTTTTATACACTTTGAGTATGCCTACATAACATATAAAAACCTGAGAAAATATGGAGCGTTCCTGGGTTTTACCTATCTCGTCGAATAACCCTGCAGTCCTTGCATTGCATGGCCAGGTGCGTGAACGGTCTACCAATGAATGAGCGGTTGCGTTCACGTAAAAGTGTATCCAGGCATCATTCTCCCGGACTGCCCCTTCGTGCATGACAGGGGTGATGTTTACACGATGCCTACTGCGCAAGGCCCAAAATGTCAGGCATGTTTCATATTGCATGCCTTTTTATGCAATAATGCTAAGTGAGGACGCTTGCCGATTCCAGAGAACCTCTCCCACCTTCTGATTCGCGGAAAGCAGGGCGATAATGGCCTATCTCACTCCGAACTACAAAAAAAATCGCTGAATTTTTACTTATTTACTGACACGTTCATTCATTCATTCATTCATTCATTCATTCATTCATTCATTCATTCATTCATTCATTTCTGAAAGAGGCCATTCGTCGAGGTTTGGCAGCCATGCTAGTTTCTTTAATTCGGGTTGATCAAAAAACTGAACCAACGGATACCGGCAGGAGAATGGAAGTTACTTTGTTAGATCGGGAACCTCATGAAAATGCTTTTTCTTAGACAGAGTTTTAACGCTATTCATGTTTAATATTCATCTGTATCAATGAACCTACCAGGACACGAAGAAAATATGGATGGGGCAGGCTGACAGCGGTCCAGTGTCCGCTCAGGGCCAACGGTCGGCTGAAGCTCGCAGAGAGTGCGCGGTCCAGAATGAGAAAATACACCTATACTGCCTGGAGTCCGGGCTCAACGGAACGCTGCCGTTCCACTGTAAGCGCGTGCCCCAAAGCTACTCTTCGTCTTGGCGTATACCAGCGCCCCCACGCTACTCCCCCCCCCCCCTTCCCTCGATGAGCAGCGTGTTATCCTCGAAGTAAAGAAGGTCATCGACTGGTGGTTGTGGTGGCGGGTTTAGGGGTGACGCCAAGATGGGGGCTAGAAGGGCTCCCTGCGCCAGGAGTTCCGGACGGGCTGAGCTGAGACATTGCGCCCTCTTAAGTAGATCGATTTTAGTACGCCATCACGAAATATAGGAATGAGGTATCCTCAGCGAGTGTGCTTCTAATCGTTTTTCGCATCATCAGTAGAAGGCATTCACATGCTTCAGTTCACTTCTCATTTGGCATGGGCACATGACCTAGTGTTCAAGGCACTCTCCTTCAGACCGTGGTGAACCGGAATGAAACCCCAGCCCCGAAATGAAAAACCAATTTCTTTTATTATTTCTTTTTGGTGTGCGCGCGCCAGCTGTGCGTGAGGAGGGCTTCTTTAACACTACCAGCTACACAGGTCACCAGTACAAGCTTGATATGAAAATCTCATATACTCTCTTCCTCTGCCTGTCTGCCTCAGTTGTACTGCGAACACATTCTAATGAGCTAATTTTCCTCTGAAATATTGGACAGTGCTATTTCGTGGCCCAACTTTGTCCGTTTAAGTTCTGTGGGAACCACGCCCACCGACTATCGCGAGATAGCGCCACGTGCTGCGCAGAGGCGGTGCGCGTGGCCCAGCTGCGCGGCTTAAAAGGGGCAGCCTGCGCGCCGCCCAGGGGAGACGTGCCTGGGCTGCCAGGAAGGACGGATGCTGCCACCCGCGCTGGCCGATTGCTGTTGCCGCCGATCATGGTCGTCGCCTCGTCGTCTCGTGTGCCTGGACCGACCCCGCCGTATGCAGCGTAGTGTTAAATAAATTGTTGTTGTTGTTTGTTGCGAGTTGAAGCCCCCGTCTTCCTTGCTTTAACTACGGACGGGACGCAGCAAGCCCAGTACCCACAGTTCATTCAAGTAGAAAGACGAAATGTTTGTCTCTGTGAAGCCAAGGGCCGCTGTCCGTGTAGTGGACAGTAGAAATAACTAGGCGTTTCACGAACAAGCTTGTAAATATTTATTGCACGCTTATTTTTAGAGCCGGTGGCAAGCTTCATATACGTGTCTTGTGATTTGGCTCCTCGGCCCATGTCCGTATGACCGCCTCCAGTGTCTATCCCAAGGTCGGAACCGTTCTGTTTGGACAACGAGATCCTGGTCCTCCGTCTCCTGCTCCTTGTATACATACTTCTCCTATATTGCCGGAAGACAAAAGCATTGTGTTTACATGATATCACTGAGCACAATCAGCACAAGGAAAAAAACTCAGTTTCACCTCAAACCGAAGCAATACATGTGGCATGAGTCAATTGCTATGTCATACGAAGGAAAATTGAGGCAGCATCGCGCTATTGGTACCAAGCCTGAAAGAACAACGGAACTGGACGGCTATATTTATAAACACTGCTAACCCCACTACTTTGTCTAAGAAAGCAAATAAGGGTGTGTGCCTTGGCTGTAATGATTACCCAGCGCTACCATGTTGATCTGAAAAAAAAAAAGGATTAAGTGCGTCCCTCAAAGTCTTTTCGTGCATGTCAACTTCAAAGTAGTTGAAAAGAAAGAAATTGGAAACACCGCAACAAGGTGGACAGACAGATTGTGTTAGACGAAATCGTAGGTGCTCGGCTTGGTGACAAGCGATCGCTGCAAACCATGGTTCTTTATTTCAGCCGCAGTAGTATATAGCTTTAAAGGTATCTAGAAGAGATATGTGGATGACGCTACAACAAAAGTTCTCTGTATAAGCAAGAGCTAGCAATCACGTTTGGCTCTGTTGAGAGAAGCAATTTTCTTATTGATAGGCGGTAATGAGGGAGCAGTTACGCATAGGTCAACTTTTCCTTTGATAAGAACGACTTCCTTAGTTTCGCGTGCACATTTGTCGCCGGTACATTTGTCGCAGCTGGTTTGTCGACAAATGGCGCAGCTTCAGCACCGTCCAAGGCAATCGTGATGTCTAGCCTGATTCGTGCAATTGTTTTTGGAGTATTTTCCTCCTGTGCCTTCTAGAACATCTTTGAAAGGACTGTATACAATACTCAACAGCAAAACGTTTGCTAAAAAAACGTAGACGAAGAAGTTACGCGTTAGTTTTTTTTTTCGCGCAGTTTTTTCGCTTTGAATAACCGGCACGACTGGCGCTCATTTTTTCCAAGATAAATAATTCTTTGAAAATTAAAAATAGGAAGCCTGAACAGAACATTTACACAGTCACGGCATATGCTGGTGGAGCAGTTTTCTTTGACGCCGTTGAATACTTTCCCAACATCAGATTTGCTTTATATTTTATCTAAGGAACACATTTAGCACAAGACGTTTTTGAGAATATAACTAACTTTCTGTTTTTCTTCCTTGGCTCTGTACGTACGAAGTCGCAGACCAACCAAAGTCATCGTTCCCATTACCTCTTTTCGTTTGTTCAAGACTTTTTTTTGTAGCCTGGACATTTTCGCAGAAGAATAAGCCACAGGCGCTAGCAACTCCTGAAAGTTGTCCGTTGCCGTTATGATTCGCGAGCCGGGAGCTGTTCTTGAATTTTCGTAGCGTGCCATACGTAACTGCAGAGCGAGATGGTGAGTATCAGAAGAGAAGCTCTTACGCTTTCACTATATTCAGATAACAGTATTAGAACTGGTATATCATCTACAGTCGCCGCTGTCAGCGAAGGACGACGGTGTAGAGCAGATGTCCACAGACAAAGTCGTCGAGGCCGGAATGGTCGCGTCATGAAGTTGTCCAGTGAAACAAATCCCCTCCTTTGTCTATGTCGTCGCACTACGCAGACACAAGGCAGCGAATCTCGGCTGCAGTATCTTAGCGGCGGCACTACAGCCATAATCATGTCCTGGTTGTGCGACGTTAAACCCCAGATAATAAATTATTATTACATTTCGCCACGAGACTATTTGTCAGGCGTTCGCGTGGTCCCTTTCGTAAATATGATGGCAGTGCGTGTACGGGAAGGCTATATTGGCACGTACAACTTCGTCGACATTTGTGTTTGTCGTTGCCATCGTCATATCGTCTTCATTAGGCGATTATGGGGTCTTTTCGGAGGTTCTACGATTAAAAGCCTTCCCTTCGAATGTTGCTGCTGTTAGTTTTCTCAGCGCAGGCTAAGAAAACCGCTACTGACGACTTCAGCGTTACTCTGGCAGTTCGGGGAACACGTGGTAAAGGTCTCCAGCGAAGACGTGGTAAATGTGCTCGGCTTGGTGACAAGCGATCGCTGTCGTGGGCGCGATGGTGTTCAAAACGAAACGAAACGAGAAGCGGAATGTTCGGAACCCAGCATCTCGATGATGGCAACAGCGGTAAATGTGGCCTGGTTCCCCGTAGAGGAAGCAAAGGGGTGGATGGTCGGCCGTGCGGCGCAGTAGCTTTGGCGAATGTGTGGTTCTCTCACAGACTTTCATTACCACGAAGGCAGGGGTAACGGGCCGTGGCTTGAACGGTGCTACCTTCGCTTACGGTGGAGTATGAGATATTACAGCAATATAGCTAAGGAAACATGACTCTAGATATGATAGAGCTGATGTAAAGCCTTCACGGAACTCCCGGCGCACGATTTGGGCAGAGTCCACTGGTGGCTCGGTAGAAAGACAGCCAAGGGCCCTCAGTTCCGTACGCAGTAATTCTCTGATAATTTGCCGTGAGATGCTTTTGCAAATTGCAACGTTCTGAGCTTTGGCACTAATTTGCTTGTGGTTGGACAGAAAGTCAAAGTGGCGGCGTTGTTGCTGCAGTGGCTGCTGAATGAGAGTCGCGTCATATAAAATGATATACTGACGTTGTGGGATTTCGAAAAAGGCCCGCGAACAGCGGTTTCTTACCTTCCCGCAACAGATGGCGCGCTTTGCTTGCATCTTACATGTCAGAGGCACATAGGTCATACAGAGAGGTCATATTTTCACGTAGGTGACGCTGAGCTGGCCGGTGCACAGAGGAGCAGAAAGGCAGACCCCGACGGCATTAAAACTAAGAATAACTCATTGGGGCTGACTTGCGCCCGAAAGCAAGCTAAAACACACAGCTCGACGACAGCGAAAAGAAAGAGGCCAGCGTGCCCGAACGGCGGCTGACAGAATGCCCGCCGGTGGGTGTGACGATCCCTTATCAATCCGTAATGTTCCAGCACATCCGGGCATCAAGCTGGCTTGCGGATACACTCTAACGCATACAAACTGCGGATAAAGAAAGCGATTAGATCAAGCTTGCTTCTTTTTCTAAACACACGTCGCAATATGCTCTGCGAGCATGGCGACGGCTTTGTTTCGTGTTAGCACGCGGGTGTCAATGAAGTGTTGTGCACGGTTCCGCCGGTCCTAGCTCGAGATTGCTTCAAGGAGTATGTCACAAAAATATTTCGAAGTTGCGAAACTAGTCTTACTCTTCTGGTACCATATGCTAAAGTTATATTGCGGAGCCAAATAAGCAGAGTAAGTTTTTAATGTGTGCTCCAGCATCTCACCGGTGACCCGTTCGAAATCTTGAAGCCAGTCCTAGGCGTTCTTCCCCGAGGAAGATTTAGGGAACACGAGGATGATGAAGATTCACCTGGCCAGGAAGAGCCGTCCGTGAAGGAAGGATATCCGCTGATGTCGTGGGAGCTCTCATGGTGATAACTTGAGGTATAGTCGAGAACACCGAGGCGCCGGCTGAATCGGTGTACTAGGGTCGTGATGAGAGTTTTAGTTTCCGGACTGGGTGCGCGGGATCTATTAAGGATTTGGTGCATCACGTTCCAGGATCAAGCACCTCCACCAGTGTCGCGACGTCAAAACAGAGGCCGTAACGCACAGATTGAGAGAACAGCAGGCAGGTCGGTTAGTTTAATACCACGGGCCAGAGGCTTCTTCTTTGTCGTTTGTACCTTCTGCATATAGTATATGCGTTGTCGTCTTTGTCGAAGCAAGCGCGCAGCAATATTTGATTGTATACACAATTATCCAAAGACAGGCAGGAAGCAGGGGCTGAGTAGGTTGTAACTGCCACCCAGAGGGGCACAAGCGCTGCCTACCCTTCCGGGCGCTACAATAATTAGGTGAAACGGTGCACCAGGGCGTCCCGGCGCGCACTGCCATTATTAAAGACGATAGTCTTTCTGGGGAACTTTTTTTGCAGAAATTTTGGTCTGTCCTTCTGTCTTTCTGTTTGTCGGCACGTCAGCCAATTCAGCCAACCGGCCAAAGTTGAACCACTTGCTTACCCCCACCCATCTTGAACTGGTACGGCTGTTTATACATGTGAACGTTGTCGATGAAAAAGTAATATTACGCATATCTGAGGCGTAACATCATTAGGTAAGTATTAGGTGGTGTGTTTCTTTAATAGAAAATACATAGATACGCAATTTTAAAGACCTTATGGTATGCGTTAACGTTGAGACAGTAACGCGTTTATTAAAAGATTGCCACAGCTGAAGCGATCAGCGGTCCAAGCGAGCAAGCGCCGCGCCAACAACAACCGCCTTCGTCTTCTTCTTTCGCAGGCGTTCTTGTCTGCGCCTACCATGCTACAAATCACTCCCCGCGGAAAGGAGCCATCCTGGCGACCTAAGGAACCGGTACAACTGGTGGGTCATAATGCGGCTTCAGTCGATCGAACGTGAACAGTCTCGCGGCCGCGACGACGGCGGTCCGTAGATGGGGAACAGGCTCAATAATATAGTTAACGGGGATGCGGACGTAGGACACGGTAGGGGCCTTCTTACTTAGGCAATAGCTTGTGGAAAGGCCAGGAGCGGAGGAGGGAACGCGAAGCCACACCAAGGTTCCAGGCGAATACGAGGAGCAGGTTTTCGTCGGACGGTCTTCTGGCCCTACTCGCCCTACCATGTTACAAACTAGTTTCTTAAGATGCGCTGAAAATGCGACTGCGCTGAAAATTGTCTTCCTCCGTGCCCCTGCACAAGCTCATGTTGCGTTTCGGTTTCGGTTCAGTATGCATTGTACGATGACAGGGGGCGCCGCTCTGGCATTCCTGTTTTACCCAGGCGACGGGTAAATAAGAGAGTTTGGGAAGAGTACTCGTTGAGTGCGGACGTTCGTCTCTTCGGCGCATCGCGCCAAACAGCGTGTTCGGGCTGGGCCGGCGTACCCACGGTCGAGTTGGTCACCGCGGTCTTCGCCTGCCGCTGCGCCGGGACTACCAGCCCGCAACACAGCACTCATGTTTCCGACGTATGCCAGATGGCGTCCATATCTCACGCAGCGGCCTCTTCTATCGTCTTTAGACGACATTTGCAGCGAAGCACGCGATACGCGGCCAATTTTTTGTCGAAGATTACGGAGCTAGTGGTATACGTAACGTAGTAAACGAAAGAAATGTCA